>NW_026712219.1:1029782-1322282 GCF_030504385.1 Musca domestica
TTCATTTCCGGCTCACAATGGCCACTAAAATCTCCGGATACCAATCCGTTGGGCTATTGTGTCTGGAATATTTTGGAAAGCAAGGTTGGCACTAAGAAATACCAAAGTGTCGATCACCTCAAATAAGCGCTTCGCCGGGAATGGGTTAGTCAGAAAACACAAAGGCACCCATTGTTTTTATAGTAACCGCAACACCACAAAAATATGCGATGTTATCGAAGGGCAACGCCTCAACGAACCACGACAATATTCGTTAGCTGTGTAACGGAAAATTCTGCTTCCAACAATATGCCGTTTATCACATAAGGCAAATAACTGTCATTGATTTAGGAATGGCGGTCAAATATTATGTTCGGTGTGGGTTACTTAGAGAAGAGCTTGGTACTGCAGGGCCTTGCCAAAGGGTAGTTAGTGGGGATTTTTTGAATCCTTTTCCGTCCGCCGACTTGCAGAATCGTTAGCTGGGAATACTTTTAAACTGCCTCTTAAGAATCTTTGATTTTTGGTAGGCAAATCTGGAAGATATCCTTAAAAATTGCAGTTTTCGCCAGTATGTGCTCGAAATGAATCCACGATTGTCCCACAGATGCTCCTTCCACAATTGGCCACCAAAAGGACTTTGAATAATTGTTCTTTACAAATAAAGGCCAGAATGTCCTTCAAATGAATTTTCTTAAAATCCAAGACTATAGGCAGAAAACATTGTCGAAATAATATAAAAGTCCTCTATAGTTCTTCAGGAGGAGCCTGATCTTTTTTAAACAAAATCCAGGATTTTTATCCAGGTAGACCTTGTAAAAGTATTCCTGAACAAATCACGGTTATCCACCAAAAAGAGCATCAATAAAAATTACTTAAAAAGCACAGTTAACCGCCAGCATGTGATTAATAAATTGGTAAAATATCTGAACAGGAGGTCCTTCAGATTATTGTCTGAAAAATATAAATATAATTCATGCATTTTTTTTTTCTTAAAATGTCCTTGAAAATTCTTGTTGCCTACAGAAAACTTTCAAATATTTGGATCAAAATTAAAAAAATAATTATTTTTCGGATTCGGAAGGACAAGGAAAATATTTTAAGGACGTGGACTTTTAAAATAAATATTTGCAAGGACATGGATTTTCAAAAGAAATATTTGCAAGGACGTGGATATTCAAAAGAAATGTTAGCAAGAACATGGATTTTTAAAAGAAATATTTGCAAGGACGTGGATTTTTACAAGTAGCGTTAGCAAAGACATGTATTTTTAAAAGAAATATTTGCAAGGACATGGATTTTTAAAAGAAAAATTTGCAAGTACTTGGGTTTTTAAAAGACATTGATTTTTAAAATAAATATTTGCAAGGACATGGATTTTTAAAAGAAATATTTGCAAGGACATGTATTTTTAAAAGAAGTATTTGCAAGGACGTGGATTTTTAAAAGAAATATTTGCAAGGACATGGATTTTTAAGAGAAATATTTGCAAGATTAGGACATTAAACGGGAATTCTTAAAATAAATATTTACAATGACGATCAGGACATTAAACGGAAACATAAAATTGAGAGTATTTTGTAACATGTCATGGTTTTGGGAGAAATTCCAAATCTTTCTGCCTCCCTCCTCAACGTCACACATTGTATGATTTCAGACATTATTTTGTTCCTTTCTTCTATTTTTCTTTTCATTTACGTTTTTTTAAAAAGTTTTTTTTTTATATTTTATCAGAGAATTTCGATCAAACATTTTTATGACTGGTCTTTGTACAAATTGTACATCCATTTGTAATCCTTAAGCCAATCCCTGAAGGATTCCAATACCTCCTTACGGCCTTAATCTAAGAAGGAGAAAAATACAAATCCTTCCTACAATTCCTGAATCCTTTTTTGCAAATTCGTTCGTTCGCCCTTTCAGCATTTCTATCCTGCAATAATCATCAACAATTTAAATTTCGCTTTGATGGCTGCTGCTGTACCAAGACACGAAGGCGCCGTAACGAATGGCACTCAAAATGGGATGGAAGGTAAGGAGATGATGGAAGTCGCTGACTAGGATGTTTGTTTATCCTTGCTATTACAATTGACTTGATGCTTTTACTATGACTTATGAATAAATGTATGTACGTATGTATATTTAGGAAGATGCTTTTGTGTTCCACATGAGAGTAAAGGTACGGGCAAGTTATTCTAGCTGGCATCTTTTATTCGTCATATTTGGAGGCCTTACTTACCTTTCATCTTATGTCTTATAACTCATAATCATAATATAGTTTTGAGATATGATTTATCCTTGTATCTGTTGCTATGACTTAAAGCGTACGCATTTATCCACTGTGCACCATACATATTTAATAAGATACACATGACTCAAGGAGGGTCACAGAAGATTGACATTTATGTGTCAGGAATGTTCGTTGCACATTGAATCTCTGCAGTTATGGATAAGCTTCTTAGTTATTTTGTATTTATGAATTTTTATAATATTTCCGGTAAGTGTTTTACAAAGATACAGTTTTGAAATGGATTTTAAAGTAAACTTTTCAAGGACAATGTGGGTACACATGTCGGAAATTTATGAAGAACTTTTATCTCCGACTTGTAGAAAAATACCAGGGCTATAAAAAAAAATTGGGAGGACTAGCAGCAGAACTATTTACTTGATTTTGTTACTAAATTTTTGAAAGGACAAGGAAAGTGTTTTTTTTTTTTTTTTTTTTTTTTTTTTTGGTCTGTTTGGAAAGGCTGTTACACAACCAAAAGTGAAGTTTTTAAGTAATTTTTTGAAAGGACTATAATCGTAAATTGAATGAATAAGCAATTGGAACGACTATCAGGGCTATAAATATAGATTTTAGAAAATGTATTTAAACATTTTTCTAGGATGGAAACTTGCAGTTTTAGAGTGAATTTATAATAGGACGACAGGCTTACAGATGTGGATATTTTAATGCGTTTTTGGTAGCAGAATGGGTGTTTTTAAACCTTTTTGGAAGGACTGGCAGAAATAATGGGACCATACAGAAATAATCGGACCATACAAAAATAATCGGAAAATATATAAATGCTATAAATGAGGATTTCTTATGTCATTGTTGGAAGGACCACCAGAGCTTTGGTCGTTCGTTTTTTAAAGAAATTTTCGGAACGACAACGATTTTTTAAAGAAATTTTTTCGAGGACAATGAGGACATTTAACGTGGTTTTTTATTTTTTTTTTTCAAATATTATCAGCACCTTATACTGGGATTATTTCAAATTTTTTTTTCAAAGGTTATCAGCTCCTTAAATGTGGATTTTTTTTCATTTTTTTTAAAGATTTTCATTACCTTCAAACAAGACCTCAAACCTGTAATTTTAAAGCATTTTTTGCAAGGACTATCCGAATCGCAAACCTGGATTTCTTAAAGAAAATTTTGCAAAGCTTTGAGGATGGAATAGAATAAAGAATTCTTTGGAAGGACTATAAATTTGGATTTTTTAAAGACATATTTTTGAAGATATTATTGGCCTTTCAGGACCTCAAACGTGGATTTTCTAAAAAAAAAAATTGAAAGGATTATGAGGAACTCAAACGTAAATTTTTGCGAGGACTAGACTTGGATTTACACTTGGAGAAAGTTTCAAGGCCTTAGACGTGAATCTTTTAAATAGTTTTAGCAAAGACTGTCAAGAACTGGAAGAAACATTTGCAAAGACTATACATAACTCAAATCTAGATTACTTAAATACATTTTTACAAGGAGTATCAGGCTCTCAAACGTGGATTTATTAAAGAATATTTTTGCCTATTGGGACCTCAAACGTTGATTTTTTTACAGAAATTTGTGGAAGAACTATCAGGACCAACAACTTATATTTTTTAACATATTTTTGCAAGGACTATCAAGGTCTAAAACTTGGATTTTTTTAAGATATTTTTGCAAGAACTATCAGGATCTCAAACGTGGATTTTTTAAAGATATTGCTGCAAGGATCTTAAACTTGGATTTTTTAAAGATATTATTGCAAGGATCTCAAACGTATTTTTTTTAAAGATATTATTGCATGGATCTCAAAAGTAGATTATTTGAAGATATTATTGCAAGGACGTGGATTTTTTAAAGATATTGTTGCAAGGATCTTAATCGTGGATTTTTTAAAGATATTATTGCAAGGATCTCAAACGTGGATTTTTTAAAGATATTATTGCAAGGATCTCAATCTTGGATTTTTTTTTTAAAATATTATTGTAAGGACCTCAAACGTAGATTTTTTTAAAGAAATTTTGGCATCAAACGTGGATTTTTTAAATATATTCTTGGATTTTTTAAAGAAATTTTTGCAAGGTCTCTTAGGATCTAAAACGTGGATTTTTAAATGACATTTTTGTAAGGACTATCAGGACATCAAACTTGGATTTTTTAAAGTTATTTTTGCAAGGACTATCAGGACCTCAAAAGTGTATTTTTTTGCAAGGCAACCAGTACCTCAAACGTTGATTTTTGATAGAATTTTGTGGAAGGACTATCAGGACCTCAAATGTGGATTTTTTAAAAAATATTTTTACATGGCTATCGGGACCTCAAACGTTGATTTTTATAGAAATTTGTGGAAGGACTATCAGCACCTCTAACGTGGATTTTTTAAAGAATCTTTTTACATGGCTGTCAGGACCTCAAACGTTGATTTTTTATAGAATTTTGTGGAAGGACTATCAGGACCTCAAACGTGGATTTTTTTAAGAATATTTTTACATGGCTATCGGGACCTCAAACGTTGATTTTTTATAGAATTTTGTGGAAGGACTATCAGGACCTCAAACGTGGATTTTTTTAAGAATATTTTTACATGGCTATCGGGACCTCAAACGTTGATTTTTTATAGAATTTTGTGGAAGGACTATCAGGACCTTAAACGTGGATTTTTTTAAGAATATTTTTACATGGCTATCAGGACCTCAAAACGTGGATTTTTTTGAAGAAATTTTTGAAAGGTTTACCGGGAACTTAAATGGAAAGTTTTGCAAGGACCTTAGACTTGGATTATTTAAACTAAGTTTAACAAGGACTATCAGGATCTCAAATATGGGTTTTTAAAGCATTTTTTGCAAGGACTTACTGGACCTAAAACCTGGATTTTTCAAGGAAATTTTTGCAATGCTATAAGGAGCTCAAATCTGGATGTTTTTAAGAATATTTGTAAGGATTTTCTGTACCTTAAACGTGGGGTTTCTAAAGAAATGGACTGTCGAGATCTCAAAGAAGTTTTTGTAAGGACAATCAGGCCCTCAAAAGTGGGAAATGTTTGCAAGATCTATAGGGACCATGAATTTTCAAAGTAAGTTTATCAAGGACTATCGTAGCTCAAAAGTGGTTTTTTAAAGCAAAATTTGAAAGGATTATGCGGATCAAGTACTATCAAAACCTCAAAGGAGACTTTTTCAAAGAAATTGTTGAAAGGACTATCAGGACCTGGACCTCAAACCTGGATTTTTTAAAAAAATTGCGAAGACTATCAGCGTTGACTCAAGCGTAGACTTTTTAACACATTTTTCAAGCGACCATGATGGCTGCATTGGAGAACTTTTAAATTAACTTTTTGAAATAACGATCTCATATCGTGGATTCCCTTATGTTCCTTTCTTAACGTCTTTGTTAAGAAAGGAACATAAGAGAATCCACGATTATAGCTTTGATGAACCTTTCAAAAAAAAAAAAAAAAAAAAAAAAAAAAAAAAACAGAACTATAATCGTCAATTTTATGAAAAAAATTTTACACGACCACCATAAGTAAATTTTTGAAAGGACTTATTCTGATGTTGAAATTTATTTTCCTAATCTATTTCGCAATATAACTTACCCACTGTACCCATGCATGGAGAACAAAAATCCCCATTCAGCTTCAACAAAACAAAACGACAATTGTCGATAGAATTTGTCATCTGATTCAAATTGCCATTATTACAAAAATGCTCTCAATTAATTCATCCGTACATTTATTTATTTCATAGATTCGTTATGTCCCTGCCTCAACGGGCGAATGACTTCCTATTTGGTGTATTTGTTTAACCTGGATATATTCGGGTGGTTCTAAAGACTAGTAACTGTTTTTAAGAGAAAAAATATTTAAAGCGGGAAATTTTTAAAGACATCCATTATATTCCCATGTATAGTAATACTGATCTCTTCGGGTTCATTTTCCAATGATTTCCAATTAGGCCCCTTATTTCTTGACACCCCATTATATATGTGTGTGTATCACCTTGTTTTTTTTTTTTTGTTATTGTCCCATTTAGAAATCTTTACTGAACAATAAATTTATTTGCATTCTAACGTTGATGCCTTGTTGCTGTCGCTGTACCGTTGTGATTTTGACGAATATATTACCCAAAACGTGGCCATAGAATTTAGCAAATCACAACATCGTCAACGTGTATTTACTTTGCCTTGTCATTCGCTCGTTGGCTTGATGGGCCAGCATCCCCATCCATCCATCAGAATGAAGTGTATCTGGAAATTTGTGTTGCCGAGATTTTTGTTTGTTTGTTTAGGATGATTTGTAACAAAAGCTTAATTTAGGGGGAGAAATCCGTAAAGGTTTTGCTATGTAAAAATAAATGAGAGCAATTTCTTTCGCTGGAAATTGTGAAGTGCAAAAGAGCGGCACGTAGGAAAAGTTAAAGAAGAAGAAACACCTATGTGAAATCCCGCCTAAATGACTTGTAAAGCATTTGAATGAGAATATATCAAATTCATGCTAAATTTAAACTCTGATTTGTTGGAAGTTTAATGGGGGATATTAGGGTTTTTATGGCAATTCAAATTGCCTATATCTCAATTAGGTTTGATATGGTGTGTCATGCATGGAGTGAATAAAAAATGCAGAAGAATCTAAATCTAAAGCAGTATATTTAATAAATAAAAAATCTGAGGCAACATTTTTATCCAAGGATATTCAGAGCCAAAGTCATGGAATTTCTAAAAACTAGGACTGTCGAATTAAGAAATTTGTAATTTTTAACACAAATAACTTTTAATGAAAAACTGAACCAAAAATGTGGATTTTTCAAAAATTTATCCAAGTTATGTGAAAGCCGTAATTTGGAAGAAGAATGTAAAATGTTTATGACAATACTATCTGGACCGTAAAAGCAACTCAGTTGTAAAAGTAGAATTTTTCATGATTTTTTAAGGAATTTTTGTGAATTTTTTTTTTTTTAACAATATCCTTCAATGACTATCAGAATTATGAATGTGTCATTTTAAATATTTTTAAGGGCCCATCCGAGCTTTATTGATTTCCAACGTAGGGTAGGGTATATTATCGAAATAATCATTTAAGACCCAACAAAGTATAAATATTCTTCAACAGCGCAAAATTCTAAGACGATTTAGCCCTGTTCGTCCTTCCGTCTGTTGTAATCACGCTGCAGTCAAAACGAATAATGATAGGAAGCTAAAAATTTGCACAGATCTCTCTTTTGTCTGCCGGCAGGTCAAGGTCAGCGATACCGTATAGCCCCGATATAACGGTACCCCCGATATTCGGTGTTTTGATTAATTTAGCCACATTTTCCAATGAAATGGTCTGAAAATGCACACAAGGAGTTCCTTGTGAGTATATATGGGGGATAACGGTACCCCCCATATTCGGTATTTTGATGATTTTAGCCACATTTTCCAATGGAATGGTCTGAAAATCCACTCAAGGAGTTCGTTGTGTGTACTTTATCCATTGAAAGAGAATTGTCTATTTATTAGGTCCAAGATATTGTATAGGCCCCATATAAAGTTCCATAATGTCGTATATCCCCTCATACATCGGCACCTTCCGATATTAGGTATTTTAAAGATTTTAACAGAATTTTTAATGGATTTTATTTTTTTGAAAATTTTCTAATTCGTACCAAATAGTGGAGGGCATTCAAAGTTTGGCCCAGCCGAACTTATTGCTTTTTTACTTGTTTTTATTTATTTAATTTTTTTTATAAATTGTTGTGATTTTTTTCCAAGAATATTTTCTAATGACTTGCAGAGCTATAAACGAGGATTTTCTACGATTTTTTAAGACTGTCATGGAATGTCTTGGAATTCTTGAATATTTTTTTGGGTTTAAAATCAAAGTAATATTCCAAAAAACTAAATCAAAGAAATATTCGAATTTCGGGAAGGCCGATCGAAAAATAATCCAGATTTCATGATAAATTTAAAAAAAAGACCAAATATTTTTTTGAAAGTCTGTCTGAGTTATAAACAAAATTTGGTTAAAAACGATCATTAGGTGACATTTTCATTTTGTATGGAATTTCCTAAGTACCAACTTGGAATACTTAATAAAAAGTTTTATTTTATATTATATATATATATATTTATATTTTTAAAAAATAAATCTATTTTTTGCAGCATTTTTCAACGACGCACAAGAATTTTTAAAAAACTCTTTTAAGAAATACCAGAGTTTTAAACGATTACTCTCCTCATATTTTGTCAAAAAATTATCATAACCTCAAACATGGATTTTTTACACCCTCAGCCATATGGCTAGAGAGGGTATATATCATTTGATAAGGTCAAAATGTGACTAGTCGAAATAACGTTTTAAGACCCTAGGTCTCTTTGGACCAAATCCGTTTCAGAACATTAGGAGTCGATCTGGAGATGTCTGTTTGGCTGGTGCGTACGATAACTCTCGACGGGTGTATCCGATTTGGTCCAAACTTGGTACATGGTTTTTTTTTTGTCAAACTTAGATCGAGTTCGGTACCTCCCCCACAAAAGGGTCAAAATAATGAATAATTACAACTCTTATAAAATGTAATGTTAGAGTCCGATTGTCTGTACTACTTAATGGAGTGGACCGGTATTGCCCATTTTCGTACCTGACCTAGAACCTATACAAATACTAGGAATTGCAAAGTTGAAGCAAAGTCGGATGGCCCTTTCCTTTTTTCTGTGCAATAAATAATTTTCTTTATGTTGTTCATCTCCGAACTTGAGCTAGGTTCGACAAAATATTACGATTTACCAAGTTTGGATCAAATCGGATACTCTCTTCGTTATTTATTGTGTGCACCAGCCAGACAGGCGACTCCGAATGTCCTGAAACGGATTTTGTCTAAACGGACCTAGGGTCTAAAACCGATATTTCTATGAGTCACGTTTTTTTCGTAACAACTGATGTATACCCTCGCTAGCCATACGGCTGAGGGTATAAAAATGACAAAAAATTATCAGTTTGGTGATTCGATTTAGGGTCGCCCACCTGCGTACATGCCTCTGTCTATTAGACCTTTTAGCAAATATTCGATTTTTGATTTTTTTGAATTGCTAGCAGGACTACAAGTTGGACCATAATGAGGGATTTTTTATACCCTCAGCCATATGGCTACAGAGGGTATATATCATTTGATACGGTCAAAACGTGCCTAGTCGAAATAAAGGTTTTAGACCCTAGGTCTCTTCGGACCAAATCCGTTTCAGAACATTCGGAGTCGATCTAGCGATGTCCGTCCGTCTGTCTGTCTGTCTGGCTGGCTGGTGCGAAACGATAACTCTCGAAGGGAGTATTCGATTTGGTCCAAACTTGGTACATCGTAATATTTTTGTCAGACTTAGATTAAGTTCGGAGATGGGCAATATC
This sequence comes from Musca domestica, assembly GCF_030504385.1. Taxonomy (NCBI): domain Eukaryota; kingdom Metazoa; phylum Arthropoda; class Insecta; order Diptera; family Muscidae; genus Musca; species Musca domestica. The sequence continues at coordinate 1,039,385 of NW_026712219.1, forward strand.
GGTCCACTCCTTCTGGTACCTCCCCCACAAAAGGTCGAAATTTTCAAAAAAAGTATTTTCTGCACAGAAAGAGAAACGATAAACAAATTTTGCTCCAACTTTGCAAATCTTAATATTTGCGTCAGTGCTAGGTCAAGTGTGAAAATGGACAATATCGGTCCAGTCCATCAAGTACCTCCCCCACAAATGGTCAAAATTTTAAATAATTACAACTCTCATAAAATTTGATGTAAGAGTTCGATTGTCTTCAATTTTCACACATCCCAATATTATATTAACCTAAGGTCTGGTGTTAAGATGGAATATATCGGACCACTTCTTCTGGTACCTCCCACACAAATGATCGAGATTTTCAAAAAAATTTGTATTTTCTGCACAGAAAGAGAATCGATAATCCGATTTTGCTCAAACTTTGCAAGTCTTAACATTTGCATCAGTACTAGGTCAAGTGAGAAAATAGACAATATCGGTCCACTACTTCTGGTACCTCCCCCACAAAGGGTCAAAATTTTAAATAATTACAACTCTCATAAAATGTGATGTAAGAGTTCGATTGTCTTCAATTTTCACACATCCCAATATTTATATTAACCTAAGGTCTGGTGTTAAGATGGAATATATCGGACCACTTCTTCTGGTACCTCCCACACAAATGATCGAGATTTTCAAAAAAATTTGTATTTTCTGCACAGAAAGAGAATCGATAATCCGATTTTGTTCCAACTTGGCAAATCCTGACATTTACGTTAGTTCTAGGTCATGTAACTCCCCCACAAAAGGTCGAAATTTTGAATATCCATCAAGCTCTTAAAACACTAAATTAACATCCGTTTCCATTCGGACTTGGCACATCTCAATATTTTCATAAACGCAAGATCTTTTATAAAGATGGTAGAGATCGGACCATCCGTTCTGGTACCTCCCACACAAAGGACCTGAGTTTTGAATAATAAAATCGTGCAAAGAATCCGAAATAAACATCCGGTTCTTTTCATATTACACACGTCCCATTATTTCGACTAACTCAAAATCTGGTGTGAAGATGGGATATATCGGTCCACTACTTCTGGTACCTACCCCACAAAGGGTCAAAATTTTAAGTATCTATGAAGCTCGTAAGACTTGGATGTTCTAAGGTCCGGTGGCAAAATGGAATACATCGGTCCACTCTTTCTGGTACCTCCCCCACGAAGGGTCAAAATTTTGAGTATCCACGAAGCCCGTAAAACGCAAAATTAACATCCGATTCTATTCAGACTTGGAGCTTCTCAATATTTTCATCGACACAAGATCTGTTATAAAGATGGTAGAGATCGGACAATTTTTTCTGGTACCTCCCCACATAGGGTTCAAGATTTTTAAAAACAAAACGCTCAAGGAATTCGAAAAAAAAACATCCAAATGCATCCATCCACCTCTTCAAATTACCCACATACAGACATTATTTTTAACGCAAGATCTGTTTTGAAGATTATATACATCTGCCAACTTATAATTGTCATAACTCGGCGATTCTTTGCTATATCTAAATATTTCTCTTAACAAGTATTCTGATATGAATATGTAATTTGTCGGAATTTATGATTTCGCATAAAATTGGATACGATTGTTAGATTTCCTTTAAATTTTGCACATACCAATATATTTTATCTATATTAGATGAATGGAATACTTCGGTCCGCTATATCTATTTTTTCCATTTTTCGAAAATGTGCACACATCTCATATAAAGTACAAGAAGTTGACGATATAGTCCAAATCTGTTACGTTCATAACTTAAGGCTGGGGGTATACATCTGTCGGCAAAACCGACTGATACTATTTTACTTGTTAAATACATTTTTCGGCACAACCTATCATGTCTATAAGTAATTTCTCTGAAGGAATATTAAATTTAAGTGTAGAACTTATGGGCAATTTTTATACCCTCATCCATATGGCGGCCAAAACTATCAACATTAGATCTGGTGTGAAGATGGAAGATATCGGATCAATACCTTTGGAACCTCTCCCACAATGGGTCAACATTTTTTGACCAATTCTAAGGTTTATAAAATTTTAACCAAGAACTCGATTATTTTCAAATTGCGCCCATTTCAATATTTCCACTAATACAAGGTCTGGTATGAAGCATGGCAATCCTTCTAGTACCTTCCCCACAAAGGGTCAAAATTTGGAATGACCATTAAGCATAAAATACCACCATTGTACATAAAATGAGCGAATTGAACATCTGATTACTTTCAAACCGAGCACATGCCAATGCTTCTATTAACACAAGATGTGTAGTGAAGATAGACAATATAGGACTACTCATTCCCCCACAACGGGTCAAAATTTTAAATAATTATAACTCTCATAAAACGCGAACTTTTCGAAATATTATCAAATATTTAATATAAGTGAAGCAAGTAGTCGATAAACAATACAAATAGGATGCGTTTTAGTATTTTTATCAGACCTATGTCAAATACGATATGGAAAATATTGGCCCACTCCTTCGGAACGGCACCTGTGAAGGGTCAACAGTTTGAATAATCATAACACAAGTCAAAATATATTTAAATAACCGAATATTGGCTAAGGGTATGCAGCTGTCGGCGATACCGACGTATTGCATCAACTTGTTTTTACAAAATTATTAAAAACTGCAAATGAATCTCTTTCCGACTTTTTCTTAAGAAAATGTTTCTTAGATTAAATTGCAGGAGCTATTGCTTGGCATTTGCCAAATCCACTTTAACTACAGCCCTCCCCCCCAAACAAAGAAAGCAAAATAACTTTTCCAAAATGTAAAACCCTAAATGGTTTTTAATTTTAATGACATTTACGTTATCATCATCCCCTGTGGCCTGAGATGAAAGACAAATGTTCTTCAATTCTTTACGTTGAAGTTGGGCTGACATGCATTTGGTTTTGAGTGTCTCGAGTGGGGTAGATGAAGATGTCATACCGGTAACTACCTACCATTTCTAGATTATCCGTTATTCGTCTGGAGAAGAAAGAGACAAATCGTCAGTCGAATATGAATTTGAGAATTATTGATTTTCAAAACATGATTCTGTTTTTTTTTCCTCCTTTCTTTTATTACAACATAACAATGAAGATTATATAGCAACACACGGACGTACAAAGGGACGCAAAATAAGCGAAAGCGAAAAATATACATTATAGGTATAGGGAAAATTTTGAAATTTCTAGGAGAAACTTTTATGTTATAAAAGCTTTAAGGGGTCCTAAAAAGTATTGGAAACTATTATTTTTTCATTATTGTTTCTGTAGGCAAGGTACCCTCCGATTTGAAGAAATTTTAAGATTATAGGTAGATTTTCAATTGAAACGGTTTGAAATTTAAAATCTGGTATTCTTAGCGGTTACCTGATGTCCCTGCAAAATAATATTAAAAGGAGTCAATAATCGATACAGCTCCTATAGAAACCTGCCCCGATTTTACTTCTTTGAATGCTTACAGCATGTTTTCAATTGCTTTTAATGAAATTTAACATTTTTGTTTGGGATAGGGTAACAAAGTGATGTGAAGACAATTTTCAACATTGAACATGCTTTTAATATAGCTCCCATAGAACCCTACACCCGATATAAGGGTTTTCAAGATGTTGACAAGCATTTTTATCCGATTTTTATGCATTTGGGCCATTTGGGTTCTGAGTATACAATTTTTTTTTAAATTTTATTGAATGAAAAGTAAAAGTGTCGGAAATAGCATCACATTTTAGAAAAAAATTGGATTTGTTCGAATTGGTCACCTTTGGCACGAATTAGGGCCTTCAAACGGCCAATGAAGCCGTCACACGCTACCCGAATGTTGCTCTGCGGTATTTTGGCCCATTCCCGGCGAAGCGCTTGCTTGAGGTGATTGACACTTTGGTATTTCCAAAACACTCCAGACACAAAGCCAAACGGATTGGTATCTAGAGATTTGGTGGCCAGATCATTTTGTAACCATTTTTGGGTGGCGCGTGCTGAGTCCTGTTGGACTGTCCAAGGTCTGCGTCCAAAATGTTTGCGGGCCCCAGTCTTTAATACATCCTCCAGAATAACTTCGCGATAATATTCGCCATTTATTCCGATGCCACGGTCGATATATACGAGCGAAAAGCGACTATGGCTGTTATGGCTGCCCCCACCATTACCATGGCCGGTGCTTGAGTTCTGGTGGTCAACCGAAGGTGCACATTTTCAGATGACCTCTTTGGCAAGAAAACACGATCAGTTTCTTTGTTTACAAACTACTGGACAACGAATTTTTTCCCATAGGAGAAAACCAAATTCGGTGCTTCACCAATTTCGGCCAAGTAAAGCAACTCTTTGGCTCTTTTCAGTTTATTTTCTTTCTGTAGCGGTGTAAGTTCTTGCACTTTCTGGAAGTTCAATGGCTTTACCCCGAGCTCATTTTTCAATATTTGCCGAAGGAAATATTGCGATAAGTTCAGCTCACGAGCCATTTTTCGGCCACTGCGACGCGGGTTTCGATCAAGTCGCTTCTTTACTTTTCGAACCATTTCTGCTGATGTTGCAGTTTTCTTTCGTCCACTTCTTTGATGTCAGACTACGCTACCAGTATTACAGTAAAGAGCGATGGTACGACCAACAAAAGATTTATTCACATTTAAATGCTGGAGTGCTCGTACGATAGCCACCTGTGGTTTTTCAGCGAAATATAAAGAAATCACACTATCACGCTTGAATTCCGTCACAAATAACTTTTTTTTCTGGAAAATTCTCACCACAATGCTTTTGTGCGCTTGTAAACAATATAATGAGCTGTCACTGGAATAATTTTAAAAGCAGTCGGACGAGTGGCTAAGAAATGATAGCAGTTGGTTGCAGTTTTTTCATCTCACCCAGTATATCTTCTGGCGAAAATTATGAAAAAATTCCACTATTTGAATACCTCCCTATAAAGATAACTCCATATTTGCCGTATTTTAGAGGTTTGAGTGACATTTTAGAACAAGAGTTGAACCCACATATGTAGATATATGCAGCTGAAACCAGTTTTTTCGTAATTTACACAATTTTTCCTGTACTATGGAAAAAAGTATGAGGGTGTCAAGCAATGCCATAGTAGATAGAACATAGTAAGCAGAACAATATATTACGAAAAAATACTAAAATTCGGGAGGATATCTAAAAGTTTGTTTCTACTGCAGTTAGAAGTGAAAATATGAATATGTCTTTGAGTAAAAATATCAATGGGGCCATTAAACATAATATTCAATCTAAAAATGAGAGATACAAAACTAAAATTTTTTGCGACATTAAAGGTAAAATGCGGCTTTAAAGGTAACAAGTTAAATCGTATATATAGGGAGGTACTGATATATGGAGCCTATACGAAGACCTGGACATGCATATATAATTTTCTGGTAGTTCCCATTACGAATTCTAAATACGTATTTTGAAACAACTCCAGTGAATAATGACGCTAAAATCGTCAAAATACCGAATATTGGGAGGTACCGTTATATTGGGACTGTACGAAGACGTGGACCTGCACAGACAATTTTCTGTCTTAGGCTGTAGTATTCATTTCGAACCTTAAATATCAAATTTGAAACAATTCCGGTTAATATTGTTGCTAAAAAACATCAAAATACCGAATATCGGGAGGTGCCGTTATATTGGGGCTATTCGAAGATGTGGACCTGCACAGACACATACCAAAATACCAGATATTGGGAGGTACCGTTATATGGTGGCTATATGAAAACGTTGACCTACATGGCCCATTTACGAACTTAACCTGCCTACTGGAAAAATAAACATGTGTGCAAAATTTTAGCCTTCTATCTCAATTCGTTCGAAAGATAGCGTGATTGCAACAGACGGGCGGATAGACAAACGGACATGGCTAAATCGACTTCGAATTTTACGCTGATCAAGAATATATATACTTTGTTGGGTCTCCATAGTTTGGTGGAGGGTATAAAAATATTGTCGGAATATTAAAATTTGATATGTAAGGATACTATTTGCAGTTCTTAATTTAAAATTTATTGTATTCAGATTTTTGTTTTTGTCATGGCTTTGGACCACTGTGCGTTGTGTCATTTTACTACCCTAAGGGAAAGGAAGTCTTGCTACACCTTTACCAAGCATGCCAATCAGTGATTTTCTTCCTTTCCAGCTTTCAAGAAAACCTCCAAAAGATAAGTGACAAATGTCATACGCACCTGTGTTTGCAGATTGGATTTGATATATTTTTTTCTTCGCCATCTGATTTGATTTCAACAAAGACCAAAAGTTTTTCCATCTTCATTTTTTTCTGTTTTGAATTCCGTCCCTTGTGTTTTTTAAAGCTAAGACGTCATTGCCGTTGTCGTCGTCGCCTTCGCTGTCATTGTTAGACAATTCAAAATATATATTTTTTTTTTTTTTTTTGGCATTCCTCCCACTTGAGGTGGGTGTTAAAGCGATTTAAGAGCGTATTTTTTTCATCCACTTCTTCTTCTACTTGATATGTAAATCTGTTTGTTTTGTCCCAAGTGGCTGTACACACACATTCATATTACATGCAGTGTTTTTTTTTTTTTTTTTTTTGAGGTATCATTTGAAAATATTATGAAATCATATTCGTGATCTACAGTTTAGCTTAGCTATGGAGTATTGTTTTACAGAAATATAAAAAAATATTATTTTGGAAATTTTAAAGTTTCAAATATAAATATGTTTTTATTGAAACTTCACTTAATATAATCTATGCCGAAGATATGGACGCCATAAAATGTAATATTACTATATATTACTGTATTTGCAGGGTGAGATAAAAAACTGCATTAAAGTCAAACGCCACAATTTTTACGTTTTTTTATATTTTATTGAATAAAAACAAAAATGTCGGAAATAGCATCAAATTTTAGAAAAAGTTTAGATTTGTTCGAATTGGTCACTTCTGGCACGAATTATGGCCTTCAAACGGCCAACGAAACTGTCACACGCTGCCCGAATGTTGCTCTGTGGTAGTTTGTCCCATTCCCGGCGAAGGGCTTGCTACTTTTTAATGCCAACCTTGCTTTCCAAAATACTCCAGACACAATAGTCCAACGGATTGGTATTCGGAGATTTTGGTTACCATTGTGCGCTGGAAATGAACCGAGGAACCTCACTATGTAACCATTCTTTGGTGGCGCGAATATCCAAGGTCAGTGGCCAAAATGTTTGCATGCTCAAGGCTTTAATACACCCTCCAAAATATTTTCGCGATAATATTCGGCATTTATTCTCATACTAAGAGTGGAGTGCGACCATCGGCTGTTATGACGGCCCACACCATCACCATGGCCGGCGCTTGAGTTCTGGTGTCCAACCGATGGTGCACATTTCCAGCTGACCTCTTTGGCAAGTTAATACGATCATTTTGTTTGTTTACAAACTGCTGGACAATGAATGTTTTCTCATCGCAGAAAACCAAATTCGGTTGGTCACCACTTTCGGCCAAGCGAAGCAACTCTTTAGTTCTTCTGATTCTATTATTTTTCTGGTGCGGTGTAAGTTCTTGCACTTTTTGGGATTTCGATGGCTTTACCCCGAACTCATTTTTCAATATTTGCCGAATGGAATATTGCGATATGTTCAGCTCACGAGCCAATTTTCGGCCACTGTCGCTTCTTTACTTTTCTATCCATTTCTGCTGATGTTGCTGTTTTCTTCCATCCACTTCCTACCAGTATCACGGTAACGAGAGATGGTATCGTATTTAATATCTTTTAATACTTCTCGTACTATTCTAGTACGAATTTCCGAAAGCCTAGCCTTACCTGATCCCTTCGCACCAAGAGTGTTTTTTCACCCAAAAATTTATGATTCTAGCTTCAGGCGATTCTTAAGGGCGATAATGAAGATAAGTCAGTCAGCCAAAAACTTTACTCTTTAATTAATATAGATCAACTTAAGGCCATAAACATGACTAATCATGATTTATATCTTTTTATTTTATTTTATTTATTAATTTTATTTTATTTAATTTTTTTTTTTTTTTTTTTTGAAAAAATTAAGGAAATATTTAAATATTTTTTATTTCCCAGAGTATGGAGAGTATATTAAGTAGTCATTCCAATTGTAACGCCTCGAAATATACACAAAGTATATATATTCTTGATCAGCATAAAATTCTATGTCGATTTATCAATTTCCGTCCGTCTGTCCGTCTTTGGAAATCAATCTAGCTTCCGAACGAAATGAAGTAGGTTGATACAATTTCAAAAAAATTTACTCAAATGTGTAAAATGTCTGTAGGACTTTTAGTATTGAAAATCCGCCATGTAGATCCACGTCTTCGTATAGCCCCCATATAACGGTACCTCTCGATATTCGGTATTCTGATGATTTTAGCGACATTAATTACCGGAATTGTTTCAAATTTCGTTTTTAAAGTTCGTAATGGATACTACAGCCTATGACAGAAAATTGTCTGTGTAGGTTAACGTTTTACAACTTCCCTGGTTCCTTCCTATATTCGGATGGTTTTAGCTACATTATAAACAGATTTTTTTTTTCAAGTTTCGCATTTGAATATTGTAATAGCTTGTGACAAATGTTGTCTATGCATGTCCACGTCGTCATACAGACCCTAATATACGGCTACTTTCGGTAGTTTTAAGATTTTAAAAGAATTTTTAACGGATTTTATTTTTTTGAAAATTGCCAAATTTGTTCCAAATGGTGGAGGGTATTCAAAGATAGACCCAGCCGAACTTATAGCTTTTTTACTTGTTTCTCTTTCGAAAAATATTTTTTTTTTTACTTTTATCCTATATCTGTGGCAACCGCAAAAATTAAACATTCATACCCCCCCCCCCCCCCCAACACAAATAACCTGCAGTTTTGGTTGTCACTCCCTCGGCAGGACAACACATATCAGTTTGTGGCTTGCCAGGCAGTGTAGAGCAATTTTAAACGTTTTCACAATCACTGCAAAAATAAACACATCTGCCCCGTTCTGACCTATGGTATTTTTTAATATTTGTAAATCGGATAAAAGCCCTTTTATGTGAAATTCCATAAAAAAAATGCAATGCAAATGACATTGTGGTTTTATTGGAATTTTAAATATACACTTATTTAACCGGAAGCAGAAAAAACGCATCTGCAGTAAATTGCGTTGCAGAGCGGAAAAATTAAATACCCGACCACAATTAATATTCATATGGGATTCGCTTTTAAAGATTTTTTTTTCAAAGAAAGAAAGTCGCACGTTAATGGCCTGGCGGATTTAGTTTAAGGTGGACTGTGATGGTTGGCCAGCTTATTGTCAGTATTTAAATTTAATCGTTTCCATCATAATTGTATTTTCAACTACTATGTAATGCGGAAATTAAGTTAAAAAAATATTGCATTCACTTTTGTGATGCCCACATGCAAACTTATCAAGAGTATAACAACAGCGGCAGCAAAATTGAAAAAAAATAGTTTCCCTTTCAATTACCATTGCAAGTGGTCGTAGTTGTTTCTTTAAATTTTCTAAGTGAATCACAAGTGCTTGTCTCCAACCACCTCCAGAGGAAAAAGTTGGCAACAACTGACCAAAAAAAAAATCACAGACGACCACATAGAAGTGGCCCGTTAAGCTACCATAACAGGAAACCAACAAAGTTTCCGCTTCACTGTTGATATCTGAGCCGTTCATATACATACATACAAACATATGTGGATATTTTCGCTTTTCCAGTATTTCGATCTTTGGCAGTGGCCAGCTAAAGAAAAATGTTGCAAAAAAATGCTAGTCAGGAAAATTATGAAATATTTCTCTTTTTATAAGTACTACCGACTGTTTTGGAACAAAAAACCTACACCTCTATGTATATTTAGTATAACTAGCCGTAACTAGGAGGTGTATCCACCGATTTCTACAAAATTTCATAAAATTTCGGTATCCCCAAAAACATGTATCGCAACATAGAACATAGATAAATGGTTACCAAGTTTCATAAAAAAATTTGTTTCCAAGGGGAGATTCGGTTGAATCCTCGAAAATCCTCTCAATTTGGACTGTTATTATTCATTTGGGTGCATAATCGTATAATCGGATGAAGATATATATGGAAGCTACATACAAATTTGGCAGAGGTATTTCTAAGCTGTATCTGATATCTGGTATCAAATAACAGGGTTGGGGACTTGGCATAATTCGACTGTGAGGCACGTGAACACCAAATCGGATGAAACATATAAATGGAAGCTATAGATACATATCTAAACCGATTTTTATCATATTTAAAGTACCTACTTCTATATGAAATATGGCGCCCAATGAAATTAAAATCGAACGGATATCCATATATTTGGGCTCTATCTCCGATTCAGCAAATTTTCAAGAGGGTTCGTCTTTGGGCCAAAACAAAATCGGACAATAGTTTCGATCAGTATTTTGACGGACGGACATGCATAAATCGGATTATATAAATGGGTAGCTATGTTCAAATCCGCAGGAATATCGATAAATTTTGGCAGACGTACTTCTGGGCTGTAACTGATGCCAAATATCATGGTTGCACTCTACAACCTCTACAACAAATATTTCAACTGTAAGGGACTTAATCGATTAATCGGATGTGACATATATGGAAGCTATGGATATATCTGAACCGATTTAGATTACAAATTTGAAGTATTTGCTTCTAGGCTAAATTCGGTCGGATATTCCGAAATCCATCTGATTTGGATAAATATTACAAATACGGCGCCCAATGAAATAGAAATCGGACGAATATATATTTAGCTCGACGTCAAGGAAATGGATGGAAGAAAACAGCAACATCAGCAGAAATGGTTCGAAAAGTAAAGAAGCGACTTGATCGAAACCGTGTCGCAGTGGCCGTGAGCTGAAAATATCGCAATATTCCATTCGGCAAATATTGAAAAATGAGCTCGGAATACAGCCATTGAAATTACAAAAAGTGCAAGAACTTGCACCGCAACAGAAAGAAAATAGACTCATAAGAGCTAAAGATCTTTGCTTGACCGAAAGTTGTTGTAAACAACCAAAATGATCGTGTTTACTTACTAAAGAAGTCAGCTGAAAATGTGCACCTTCAGTTGACCACCAGAACTCAAGCGCCGGCAATGGTGATGGTGTGGACCGCCATAGCAGCCGATTGTCGCTCTTCGTTCGTAAAAATCAACCGTGGCATCAGAATAAATGACGAATAGTATCGCGATATTCTGGAGGGTGTATTAAAGCCTTTGGGCACGCAAACATTTTTGCCGCAGGCCTTGGACATTCCAACAGGACTCAGCACTCGCAACCCAAAATGAAGTTTCTCGCTTCCTATCCATCGCCGTGTGACGGTTTCATTGGCCGTTTGAAGGCCATAATTCATGCCAAATGTGACCAATTCGAACAAATCTAAACTTATTCTAAAATTTGATGCTATTTCCGACATTTTTATACCCCCCGCCATACGTAGTATAGAGGGTATATTTAGTTCGTCATTCCGATTGTAGCTCATCGAAAGAATCATTTTAGACACAACAAAGTATAAATATTCTTGATCAGCGTACAATTCTAAGACGATTAAGTCTTTTCCCCCCGTCTGTCCGTCTGTTATAATCACGCTGCAGTCAAAACGAATTGAGATAGAGAGCTAAAATTTTGCACAGATCCCTCTTTTGTCTACAGGCAGGTCAAGTTCGAAGATGGGCTATATTGCTCCACGATGATATATAGCCCACAATAACGGTACTCGCGATATCCGGTATTTCGAAGATTTTAGACACATTTTCCAATGGAATAGTCGGAAAATTCACAGGAAAAGTTCTTTATGAGCACTTTACTCCCTGAAAGAGAATTGTCTATATAGGTCTACGATATCGTGTAGCCCCCATATAACGGTATCCCCCAATATTCGGTATTTTGATGATTTTAGCCACATTTTCCAATGGATTTGTCTGAAATTCTACACAAAGAGTTCTTTATGAGCACTTTAGCCTCTGAATGGGAATTGTCTATATGGGTTCACAATATCGTATAACCCCCATATAACGGTACCCCACATATTCGTTTTTTTTTTTTTTTGATTTTCGCCACGTTTTTAAACGGAATTGTCTGAAATTCTAAGAAGAAGTTCTTTCTGAGTACTTTACTCCCACGCATAGATCCAACGCTTAAGAATTTGGAGTAAACCAAACTCTTATAAAATGTGAAATTAACATCCGATTCATTCGAAGCTTCTCACATCTCAATATTTCCACCAACACAAGATCTGGTTTGAAGATGGAATATATCGGATGACTCCTGCTGGCACCTTCCATACAAAAAAGGTCAACATTTTGAATTATTATGTCCCTCAAAACATGGGAAACAAGTCAGTAATTTTTATTTTTAACTGAGTTTCTATGCCAATCAACAAAGTTTTGTTTTCATTGTTTTAAAAAGATTTTACACCCCCACAACATCCTTTGCCATTTCTTCTTTGTTTACAGCGAAAGGGTTCCGGGTAAAATTATATTAATGGAATTTGTCATATTTATTTTTCAAACAAAATAAAAAAAAAACTTTTAAAGTGATTTATTGCTTCTCAGGTCAAAGGTCAAATTAATTGAGCTATCATGTTGTTGTGTGTTTTTTTCGTCTATAATGGCAATTATATATCACCATTGTTATGCTTTCCACCTGTCATTCGGTCTAAAAGAAAGCAAATCGCAGCCTAATTAATTGTCTAGAACCGCAGCCATTAAAGGTGTATCACACCGCCTGCCAATCACTTGAATTCTCCCTGCCGTTTAAGTTTCAAGTTCAATATCGTCAACTGACTCTTGAAATATTCAAAAAAATTTAAATGCCCTCTTCAAGCCAAACCATTAGCGACAAAAATGTGACGAGGACTCGGCATAACAAAGGGAAAACTCATGCCTCATTTTACGCTAATGATGAGAGGTTTTTTTGTTCCATGCCATGGGAGAGCAGCAGAATCAATAAATAAGTTGTTTGACATCAATGGCTGTGGCGGCACTAGGGTGGCTGTTGTTGAAAAAAAAAAAAAACAGAAAAAGTTGATTGAACTCGAAATCGCTGCAGACAACGAGAGGTGTTTTCGTATTTCGACAAATTATCGGAACGTGTTGCAACATTGAAAGCAAACAGCGAGCAATTACGATTACCGTCTTTATTATGCCCGGTCGCAGTGAAAGCCAATAAAATGGAATTGAGGGAAATGGGAAGGAAGCTGGAAAAAAAGTGTGACCATTGTTGTCGTCGCGTTGTCAGGTCACAAAATGAAATTGAAGCAATTCATTGAACTCGTTTCGATATGAAATATTCACACACAGTGTCCCAAACAGAAGATAACAAAAATCTACGAAATTTCTCCATTTTCACACAACATTTACCTATATAGTTAGAGAAAAGTTGCTGTCAAATCTTACCTGAAAATGAAGAAACGGAAAAAATATTATTGATTAGCAGAAAAATAACGAAAAAAATAAAGGCAAAGAAATAAAATTGTAATTATACCCTACACCACAAGGTGGTGTAGGCAAAAGGAAACGAGATAGACCCATAGTTCCTTTTGATGATCTGCATAGAATCACTTTCTGAGTTGATTTATGCATGTCCGTCCGTCCGTCCGTCTGTCCATGTATTCTTGTAAACAAAATACAGGTCGCATTTAATTGAGATGAAATTTTCCAAACAACATTTGTTTGGCCCAAGGACGAACCCTATTGAAATTGGAGATAATCGGTAAAAATTTAGATATAGCTCCCATATATATCTTCGTCCGATTTGCTTTTTATTGTGCACCAAACGTGTAATATCAGCCCGAACAGTATGGAATTTTGCACATACAACCAAATTAGGCCTGAAAATAAGTATACCAAATTTTATCGAAATCGGTTCAGATATAGCTATAGCTCCCATATATATTGTTCATCCGATTTGTTATTTTTGTCCTCCGCAGTCGTAATATGCACTCTGTAACAACAACATTTGGGGAAAAATATCAAATGCAGCTTAGAAATACCTTTGCTAAATTTTATCGACATCGGTTCAGAGTTGGATATAGCTCTCATATATAACTTCGTCCGATTTATTTTTTATTGTGCACCAAACGTCTAATATTTGCTCAAATAGGATGGAATTTATCATATACGACCGAATTGAGTCTAGAAGGTAGTATGCCAAATTTGGTGATCGGTTCAGATATAGCTATAGCTCCCATATATATTGTCCTTCCGATTTATTGTATTTGTTATCCACAGCCATAATATGCACTCCGTAACAACGATATTCAGGGAAATATATAAAATACAGCTCAAAAATATCTTTGCCAAATTTAATCGAGATCGGTTCAGATTTGGATATAGCTCCCATATATATCTTTATCTGATTTCAAATTAATTTTGCACCAAATGGGCAATACAAGTCCGAATTTAAAAGATACAAATGCTTCGGCATATTTGGTCCTTTGAATTTTAAATTATAATTATAATCAATCAACTCAACTAAAGCTCAACTAAATTAGCAAAGTGGTGTAGGGTATCATAAAATCGGCCCGCCCGACTTTAGGACTTTCTTTACTGGTTACATATTTGTATTTTGGGACACAAAAATAAGTGGTTATACATTTCCAAAAAAAATTGATTAGAAGATCCTCTTAAGGCTCATTTTTATATGGAAACTATTTTTGGAAAGCCTAAAATGTATGCCTATTAAAAAAATTTCCAAAAGATTATTTTCTACAGAAATCTCCAGAAAGATGTTCTACCGATATCAGACCCCTAGAGAGCCCAATGTTTGGAAATCTTCAATAAAGAAGACCTAAATGAAGGCTTATATCATAAGAGTTAAAGTGTTTGTAATTCAACCATACATTTTCTATAGAAATTATTTTCCAGTCAACCAACTTCAGACTGCTGTCATTTCTTAGCCACTCGTCCGACAGCTGTTAAAATTATTCCAGTGACAGCTTAGTATATTGTTTACAAGCGTACAAAAGCATTTTGATGAGAATTTTCCAGAAAAAAAAAATTATTCGTGATGGAATTCAAACGTGATAATGTGATTTCTTTATATTTGGCTGTAGAACCGAAAGTGGCTGTCGTTAGAGCACTCCAGCATTTAAATGTGAATAAATCTTTTGTGACTCGTACCATTACTCGTTACCGTGATAAGAAAACAGCAACATCAGCAGAAATGGTTCGAAAAGTAAAGAAGCGATTTGATTGAAACCCGTCGCAGTGTCCGAAAAATGGCTCGTGAGCTGAACATATCGCAATATTCAATTCGGCAAATTATGAAAAATGAGCTCGGAGTAAAGCCATTCAAATTCCAAAAAGTGCAAGAACTTACACCGCTACAAAAGAAAAATAGGCTCAAAAGAGCTAAAGAGTTGCTTCTCTTGGCCGAAAGTGGTGAACTGCCGAATTTGGTTTTCTCCGATGAGAAAACATTTGTTGTCCAGCAGTTTGTAAACAAACGAAATGATCGTGTTTACTTGCCAAAAACGTCAGCTGAAAATGGGCACCTTCGGTCGGCCACCCGAACTCCAGCGCCGGCCATGGTGATGGTGTGGCCACCACAAAAGCCTTTGGTCACTCTCCGCTCCTGTTTTCGACCGTGGCATCAGAATATATGCCGAATATTATCGCGAAAATATTCTGGAGAGTGTATTAAATCCTTGGACACGCCAACATTTTGGCCGCAGACTTTGGACATTCCAACACGACTTAGCACCATCGCGCTCAGCACGCACCACCCAAGAATGGGTACAAAATGAGGTTCCAAAATCTCCGGATACCAATCCGTTGGATTATTGTATCTGGAGTATTTTGGAAAGAAAGGTTGGTACTGAAAAATACAAAAGTGTCGATCATCACAAGCAAGTGCTTCGCCGGGAATGGGCCAAAAATGCCGCAGAGCAGCGTGTGACGGTTTCATTGGCCGTTAGAAGGCCATAATTCGTGCCAAAGGTGATCAATTCGAACAAATCTAAACTTTTTCTAAAATTTGATGCTATGACTTGATTCTTGACTTTGTTGCAGTTTTTTTTTTATCTCACCATGTATAAGGCCTTGTAGACGTTCTCTAACAATAAAATACCTTCAAGATCACGAATAAATCCCCAAAACGGTTCTCTCTTCTTAAACCAAAGAAAATCGTTTAAGAGCCTCTATCCATAAAACAAATTGTATAAAGCCATCCTCTAAGAGGACCTATATCCAAAAATACTTCAAACAGGTGTTATGGTCGTAGGAGGCCTCTATGAAATTATTTTTTTATAGGAGATCTCAAAAAGATCATTTGTCCATATCCATAAAAAGACCTCCAAGCCATAGAATACCTCAAAGAGGATTAATATGACCAAAATAATATACAATTTTCAACAACTCTTAGGGGTCATCTCACTAAAGGAAAGCTCTAATAAGTCCAAAATCCATAATTCTTGAGCATCTTTAATTCAAAAAAAAAAAATCAAAGAAGCCCTCAAAGATATCCTCCATACCTAGAAAACCTCTTAACCACGGAAGACCTCTATCAAGTCCTTTATTCTTTGTATAACTCTAAGAGGTTATCTACCTGCAAAGGTCCTCTAAGGCATCCACTATCGACGAAAGACCACTAAGAGGTTCCCTATTCATAGAATTTCTCCAAATGTTTCTTTATTCATCGAAGACCTCTTTGAGGTCCTAAAGTCTTCAAGGAGAATCCCTATATTATTGGATATTGGAAATTTATCCAAACAAAAACCTCCAGGAGCTTTTCTATATCAAAAACTCCATAGAGGGGGAATCTATCCGTAAAAGCCCTACAAGAGTTCCTCCACCATAGAAGACCTGTAAAATACTTTTAATAGGTCCTCTATTTTGGAAAGCCTATTACAGGTGATCGATCCATCCGTAGAACCTTCGTGGTTAAATCTACCCATATCATATTTCTAAGGAATCCTCTTTACATATAAAAGCTTAAATGGAACCTCTAATGTAAAAGATTTCTAGGATGACACATAGGAGTTCCTTTATCCACAGTATAACTTTAAGAGAGGACCTTGTAGGAATTAGAAAGAGTTAAAACAAATCCTCTTTCCATAAAATTTCTCTGAAAAATAGTTCCTTTATGCAAATATCAGAAAGGTTCTTATGTATTGGAGATATCGGTTTAATTCTAGTCTTGAATTTTTTTTTTTCCAAATTTTTTCCAGAGGTAGGTATTTGCACCCTGATTCCGATGTATGTTTTCTTGATGGCTATCCCGGTTGCTGGGACATTGGTCCCAAAATTTTGGGTTTTATACCCGGATTAGACCCAGATCCACTTAACCAATATAGGTGTAATTTGAAAGCTAATGAAAATACATACGACAAAACCGCCAACATTTGGGAGGAACTTAAATATTTTTGAAAAAAAAAATCCGTCGAAAAATACCTTTTAAATTTAAATCGTTATATGAGGGCTATACGAAGACTAGGACCTGCATACACAATTGCTACCTATATTGTGCATATCAGATTTGTGGATCCGGATCTAACACCCGGATTTTTTTAATTAACCATGGTCCCAATATCGAGGTATTAATGGAAAACTCTAAGATGTATTTTATCCTTGGAAGAGGACCTATCTCCATAGCAAACTTCTAAAAAATTGTCTATCCATTGAAAGTTCTCCGAGAAGGTCTCCCTCTAAAAATATATTAACTAAATATTAGAGGTTTTCTATCAATAAAAGGTACCCTATTTCTACATAAGACCTCCAAAAGGCCTTCTATCTGTATTACACCTCTAAAAAGTCCTTCGTCCATAGAAGTCCTCTGCGTGCTCCTTTAAAAGATCCTGGGCTCAATAATTACTCAGACGATTTTTATGACAGCACACGATTCGTTTTCTTTTTTTTTCGTTGACGATTTGTTTCATATTGATTTTGTATTTTTAGATTAACATCGGATTGATTTAAATAACCATAAAAATATCCAACAGTCTGATTGTTAAACTGTTCCTAAGGCATTTGTGTCTGCGTGAATGTCGGCTGCCTGGACATCTGTTACATGCTGTGCAAATGGTATTCGTCCCATCAGTTAATCATATAAAATCCATTGGATTTTTATGTATTTGTGTGATTTGAATACAAATTGCTGGATTTTTTTGGAATATAGAGAGATAAAGCAACAGAATCGATTTAGAATACGATGTATACTAAAAAGGGGATATGAAATTTTATACCAATATTAATTTCCCATAACAAATTTAATGAAACTTTAAATACTAATTGAAATTGCAATTCAAAGAAAAATAAAGAGTGATTTGTTAAGAGCTTGATAACTTTTTTTTAAAAAAAAAAAAAAAACGCATAAAATTTACAAAATCTCATCGGTTCTTTATTTGAAACGTTAGATTGGTCCATGACATTTACTTTTTGAAGATAATTTCATTTAAATGTTGACCGCGGCTGCGTCTTAGGTGGTCCATTCGGAAAGTCCAATTTTGGGCAACTTTTTCGAGCATTTCGGCCGGAATAGCCCGAATTTCTTCGGAAATGTTGTCTTCCAAAGCTGGAATGGTTGCTGGCTTATTTCTGTAGACTTTAGACTTGACGTAGCCCCACAAAAAATAGTCTAAAGGCGTCAAATCGCATGATCTTGGTGGCCAACTTACCGGTCCATTTCTTGAGATGAATTGTTCTCCCAAGTTCTCCCTCAAAATGGCCATAGAATCGCGAGCTGTGTGGCATGTAGCGCCATCTTGTTGAAACCACATGTCAACCAAGTTCAGTTCTTCCATTTTTGGCAACAAAAAGTTTGTTAGCATCGAACGATAGCGATCGCCATTCACCGTAACGTTGCGTCCAACAGCATCTTTGAAAAAATACGGTCCAATGATTCCACCAGCGTACAAACCACACCAAACAGTGCATTTTTCGGGATGCATGGGCAGTTCTTGAACGGCTTCTGGTTGCTCTTCACTCCAAATGCGGCAATTTTGCTTATTTACGTAGCCATTCAACCAGAAATGAGCCTCACCGCTGAACAAAATATGTCGATAAAAAAGCGGATTTTCTGCCAACTTTTCTAGGGCCCATTCACTGAAAATTTGATGTTGTGGCAGATCGTTCGGCTTCAGTTCTTGCACGAGCTGTATTTTATACGGTTTTACACCAAGATCTTTGCGTAAAATCTTCCATGTGGTCGAATAACACAAACCCAATTGCTGCGAACGGCGACGAATCGACATTTCACGGTCTTCAGCAACACTCTCAGAAACAGACGCAATATTCTCTTCTGTACGCCCTGTACGCATTCGTGTGGTTGGTTTAATGTCCAATAAAGTAAACTGAGTGCGAAACTTGGTCACAATCGCATTAATTGTTTGCTCACATGGTCGATTATGTAGACCATAAATCGGACGTAAAGCGCGAAACACATTTCGAACCGAACACTGATTTTGGTAATAAAATTCAATGATTTGCAAGCGTTGCTCGTTAGTAAGTCTATTCATGATGAAATGTCAAACCATACTGAGCATCTTTCTCTTTGACACCATGTCTGAAATCCCACGTGATCTGTCAAATACTAATGCTAATACTAACCTCAAAAAAATCACCCTTTATTTATACCCTACAATACTATGTGTTGGGGCTATTATAAGTTTGATTGGGCCAAAAATTATGTAACACCTCGAAATATTGCTTTCCCACATAGGAATGTATATATGGACCTTCCTATCTCGCCGAGCTGAGTCGATCTAGCTATGTATGTCCGTCCGTGTGTCCATGTTAATTTGTAATCACTCTACATGTCGCAATTATGGCCCGATCTTCACGAAATTTAGAATGGAGGTGGGGCTAGAGCCAGGCTAGAAGCCTATTGTTTTGAAGATGATCGCATAATATTTAGGGGTCGAAATGGACCAAAAACTGAAACATTTTCTGATTTTGCAGTTGCTTTACAGGTCGCAATTATAGACCAATCGAAGCGGAATTTAGCATGGGACTAGATCTTAGGTCAGATTTGATGGTAGATCAATTTTGATGGTATCGGGTAATATTTAGTGGTTGAAATAGACCATAACATTGGAGTTAAATAAAAGTCAAATTTTCCATTAATCCAAGAATATTTTTAATCCCGGCGAAATCACAAATAAGTGAGAAGTTCAATTCTGACCGTTACCTAGATGCCGATAGTAAATCTATCGGATATATACAGCGAAATATATACATTGTGAATATACAAAGGAAGGAGATGTTAGCTAGAATGCTTATATCTCCAGAATGGCTGGACCGATTTTGACAAGTTTTGTCAATTCAGAAGGCCCTCTTGGCATAAAAGAATAAAACCTTAAAAAAATCACATAAAAGGATGCCAATAATGACGAAAATATAGATTTTGTAGTATTTTGTGGCATATTTTTATTTTTCATATTTTTTATCGCATGCGATTTTTTCAATTTGATTTATATATAGAAGTGTACATTTTATAATATTTTTTGCCTTACAACACAGGTTCTGGTTAGAGTTGGGGTCATACAGATTGCAATTATCGTCCGATACTCACGAAAATTTTCACAAGGGTAGGATTATGCTCAGAAGGGCTGGGCCGATTGTTTTCAAAGATGTCCGCAATATATTTAGGGGTTGAAATGGACCAACAACTAAGAATATCTCCAATTCTACAGCCGTTATGAAGCTCACAAGTAGAAACCAAAGAACACGATCTCGCATGAAGTTAGAGTTTAGGACAGCGGGTAGAATGAACCACTACTTTTGTGTGAAAAAAATACCAATATTTCTTACAGGCCATATCCGAAATACACAAAAGGCGAACTCCTTTTTATGCTGATTTCGTTGACTAATATTGCCAAATATCGTAGACAAACAAATCATATTGAATTTGGAGATACAGAGGGGCGTCTTGCTTTTGGAGATGATTGCAAACAATTTTGGACTATGAACCAAAAATAGAAAAAAAAAATCCTAATCACATAAATGAAGCCAATCGACACCCTTGAGAAGAGAGTTAATGACAGGGATGAATCCTGGCATTTAAGATGACCATTGGATTATATTTTTAGCCGTGAAAGGGACCACAGCAACAAACAGAACGACGCAGTGCGTATATATTGGGCAAATGTCGCTGGTCAAATTAATAGGAGTAATATCTGGGCAGTGCTCCGTGACATGATTTCAAAAGCGAAATCTTCGACATGAGGGGGCCTCTAACATATTATAGTGTTGTAGGGTATCACATGGTCGGTCCCGCACGACTATAGCCTTTGCTTACTTGTTAATTAATAGTAATGTCCCAATAAAATAATATACTATGTATGTTTATCTTGCTATGTAAGACTAGGCCGTGATAACAAATGCAGTAGGACTTTTCAGTAACACATTTCAACAACAACAATACCAACTGGTGGTCTGTAGCCTATCTTAAAGATAGCTTCCATTTTATTACATTGTTTTTGTCTACCACCCACAAGTTGGCTTCAGACAATAGTCATTGACTTGTTGATTGTTCTCTTCGACAAAAAAAATATTTACTTTAACACGCGTCCATACCTACGCACATTCGTGTGAATGTACACATGTATGTAAGTTTGTATGACTTTTGAGCGATTGGGTTAGCATGCCTTTGTAAAAATGATTACTTTGAATGCGGACTTTATGATTCACCTCAATTCTGGGTAATTCTAGGACAAAACTTCAACAATGTCATATGAAATGTGAAAAATAATGTCTAAGGGTTCAAGTAGACGTGCCATAACCATAACCCTATAAAACAGGTTGTCAAACCAATCTTTTGGAGTATACGCCATAACCTTTGGCGTATATACCAATTGAATTTTGAATTTGAATTGGTTTTCCGCCGTAACAATAATGAAACTACCGTAACCATAACGAAACTATTGTAGAATTCAACGTATCCATGTGCAAACTCAAGAAAGCAACAACCAACCTCAATAGCTCTGTCCCAGTAACAAATTTAGTAATTCTCCATGCTAGACATCAATAGTTATCTAAAATTAGTAGCATTTAGTTCCTTTCCTGCAAATACAGGGTTGCCCATATTCGACGCATCCATGACTCTTTGGGCCCATTCCAATCGACGAGGCTTGTCCGCAGGCGACATTCTTTGCGTCAATTGAATTTTGTACGGGAACAAATGCAAATCAATGCGAATAATCCGTTGTAAAATGGACCGAGCCATGCCCAACTGCTGAGAACGGCGTTTTTGGGATGTTCTTGGGGACCTCTCAACACTGGCTCGTACGGCAGCGATATTCTCGGCCGATCGCCTTGGTCGACTTTTTTATGGCCTCTTCGGATTAGAAAGAGCCATACCAGTCGAAAATTTTTCGTATAAAGGCTTAATGGTGATCTTAGAAGGCGCACTTCTCACATTTTTTAATGTTTTAAAAGCACGTTGAGTTTTCCCAATTGACTTCTTCTGTTGAATGTAAATTTCAACTATTTCAGAGCGCTCGCGTGGCGAGTATTGGTTCATGGTAAAAATCTGCTTGGACTGACGCTTCAAACGCGGCATGTCATTAAGCGATGTGACATCTCTGTCAAAAGTTATGGTGTTGCCAGAAGGGTCCGTCGAATATAGGCAACCCTGTATGGGACGCCTACAGTGACATCTATTTCAAATTTCAGGATTTCAGCTTCATTCCTTCACCTAATACCAAATTTATTACTATTTAGTTCTTCTTGAAAAATTACAGTACACATTTCCAAAACCTCCCAGATCCAGGCAGACATTTCGAGATTTCAACCCAAAATTTCAAGATTCCAGTTTCAGCCCTTTTAATACTTTTCGTACCCTTCTAGTAGGAATTAAAAAAAAAAAAACTCAGCCTTATCTGACAATTTTGGACCAAAGTGACCTTCAACTTTTCAAAGTGACCTTCAAATTTCCGTTCTAGTTTGAATTTCGGAAAACCCAGTCCTATCTGACCGCTTCAAAATTTCAAGATTTTAGCTTCAGCCCTTTCGTTTAAGCGTTGATGAATCTCTGAGACAGTCAATTACTTTACTCTTTTATTAATATACAGGTTGAGACACCCGTCCGACAGCTACTAAAATTATTGTAGTGACAGCTCATTGTATTGTTTACAAGCGTACAAAAGTATTTTGGTGAGAACTTTCCAGAAACAAAGTTATTCGTGATGGAATTCTAGCGTGATAATGTGATTTCTTTATATTTGGCTGGAGAACTGAAAGTGGCTGTCGTTAGAGCACTCCAGCATTTAAATGTGAATAAATCTTTTGTGTATCGCACCATCGCTCGTTGCCGGACCGTGATACTGGTAGCGTAGCTCGACGTCAAGGAAGTAGCGGAAAAAGGTTAACATCAACAGAAATGGTTCGAAAAGTAAAGAAGCGACTTGATCGACACCAGCGTCGTAGTGGCCGAAAGATGGCTCATAAGCTGAACATATCGCAATATTCCATTCGGCAAATATTGAAAAATCAGCTCGGGGTAAAACCATTGAAATTCCAAAAAGTGCAAGAACTTACACCGCAACAGAAAGAAAATAGACACAAAAGAGCTAACGAGTTGCTTAGCTTGGCCGAAAGTGGTGAACTGCAGAATTTGGTTTTCTCCGATGAGATAACATTCGTTGTCCAGCAGTTTGTAAACAAACAAAACGATCGAGTTTACTTGCCAACGAGGTCAGCTGAAAATGTGCACCTTCAGTTGGCCGCCAGAGCTCAAGCGCCGGCCATGGTGTTGGTGTGGGCCGCCATAACAGCCGATGTTCGATCTCCGCTCGTATTAATCGATCGTGGCATCAGAATAAATGCCGAATATTATCGCGAAAATATTCTGGAGGGTGTACAAAAGCCTTGAGCACACAAACATGTTGGTCGCAGACATTGAACATTCCAACAGCACTTCAGCACCATCGCACTCAGCACGCGCCACTCAAAAATGGTTACCAAATGAGGTTCCCCGATTCATTTCCAGCGCACATTGGCCACCTAAATCTCCGGTTAACAATCCGTTGGACTATTGTGTCTGGAGTGTTTTGGAAAGCAAGGTTGGCACTAAAAAATACCAAAGTGTCGATCACCTCAAGCAAGCGCTTCGCCGGGAATGGGCCAAAAAACCGCAGAGCAACATTCGGCCGTTTGAAGGCCATAATTCGTGCCAAAGGTGACCAATTCTGACAAATCTAAACTTATTTAAAAACTTTATGCTATTTCCGACATTTTTTATTTTATTAAAAATTTTTTAAAAAAATTGTAAAAAATATGGCTTTTGACTTTGTTGCACTTTTTTATCTCACCCTGTATAGATAAAATAAATATTTTTTTTTTTAAATTTCAAAGTTCTTTTTTTAATGATTTGATATTTTTAAATTTGTTCGACAAATCAGCGCCAGGTTGCACTAAAACAAGAAAAAAAGGCGTAAGTTCGGCCGGGCCGAACTTTGAATACCCTCCATTATTTGAATAAATTTGGCAATTCTCAAAAATAATAAAATCCGTTAAAAATTCTGTTAAAATCTTAAAAATACCGAATGCAGCTGTTACATTAGGGTCTATACGACGACATGAACCTCCATAGGTAACTTTTGTCATAATCCATTACATTATTCAAATGCAAAACTTAAAAAAATCGGAGAATAATGTCACTAAAATCAGCAAAATACTGAATATCGGGGGTTACCGTTATATGGGAGCTATACGAAGGCGTGAACCTGCACCGACAATTTTCTGTAATAGGCTGTAGCATTCATTTCAAACTTCAAATACCAAATTTAAAAGAATTCTGGTGAGTAATGTAGCTAAAATCAACAAAGAACCGTATATCCGGAGGTAGCGTTATATGGGGGCTATACCAATACGTGGACCTACATGGTCCATTTTCAATACCAAAAGTCCAGAAGACATAATATACATTTAAGTAAAATTTTATCAATCTACTTCAATTCGTTCGGGAGCTAGAGTGATTTCCACAGACGGACAGACGGACGAACCTCGCTAAATCGGTATAGAATTTTATGCTGATTAAGAATATACATTCTTTGTGGGGTCTAAAATGTATATTTCGAGGTGTTGCAAACGGAATGACAAACTTAATATACCCTCCATACAATGGTGGAGGGTATAAAAATCAAAACACACAACAGGTGGCGCCAGATGTTTCACTTTCGATTACTCAGTGTTAAATAAAAAAAACTGTATTTTCTTTTCATCCTCGGTAAACATTTGAAATTCTGGCCATAAAGAACAAAAGTAGCAGCCAATTTAAATATTATGACCATAAAAAATGGAGAACACAAAATTCAAACAGATAAACAACTGCAATAAAATTCACAATAGAAATTTCAATATTGGCTACTCTCCGTCATCTGGCCTTCTGAGACCATATCGATGTGAAAATGTTTTTGGAAATCAATAAAAGAAGACAATTTTGATACACCTCCCTCCCCCCTTCTTTTGCATAGCAAAACCATGGAAACAACTTTCTAACAAAATGACTAGGGAATTTTATGCGGACTACTGAATTGAATACCGCCAGTCAAGCAGCAGCAGCAGCTGACGACGAGTGCCAAAGGCTCGCTGCTCATAGAAAACTGAGAATGTGATGAAAGAGTTCATTGGCTTTGTTACAGCATCCAATTGGCTGGCTGGCTATGCCTTGGGGAAATGCAAATGAAATATTATCTGCTGTTGGCTGTTAGCGTCGTCATATCGTCATACCATCATGCAAACTTGGCCAAGAGAGCATACATCCCACCACAATAACAGCAACAACAACCACAACATCAACATTGCTTGCAACTATCGCCAGCTAATACGGTGACTTCGACTTCCATATGGTTACATTTGTTTGCTCCTGCCCTGCATGGCCAACATGGGATCGCACTGTGCAAATGTGTTTTTCTTTTAACTTTTCTTCAAGTCAGCAAAGGTTAATAATCTTCTTTTGTTATTCCGACATAGTAGGAAGAAGAAGAAGATGACTCTTTGAATATGTATTTACATACAATTATGGCCAACACAACAATTGCAGAAAAATATGCGGAGGTGTCGTTGTTGACGACGCCACTGCCGCCAACAACTTGAAGTCAGCTCAAGACGGTAATGACTGGCTGATGGCTTTTGTTTTTGATTTTGACGGCTCCTCAACCTCCTCAAATAACCTCCAATGAATCTGTCAATTTTGTTTACCTTAAATGGGATCAAAATGTATATATTTTCTGTTATTATTAGAGCTGACGTTTATTTCCTTATTTGGTGGGTTATCATTCCGGCAATCTCCCTGAGATGTCATACGCCATGGCTGCTTGTGTTCGGCGGGCAACTTATGATGATTTTAATTGTATCACACGCCATTGGGTGTTTCATAAATTGTCTGAATTTTTCTACAAAAATTTGCATAAATTAATTGGTGAGTGATTTGTGCAAAAATGAAACTGAATTTGAAAGAGATTCCCTATATTGTCGACAGTATAAGGAAATATTTTGGAGAATAATTGGATAGAGGTGAATCCGATGAAAAAAAACAGGTATAAGGTCTATAGTGGATAAAAAATATGATGGATAAAAATAGAATTAAAGAAATTCTTTGGTTAGAATATTCTAAACAGGATTTTTGTTTTATAGATAGAAGAGCTTCCACGGATCTTCTGTGGATTGCACATCTTCAGCAGGGGTTTTCTGAATAAAACATTTTTAAGAGGTTTTCTATATTCAGAATGTATTTTATAGATTAAAATTCAACAAGAGGTATTCTGTTTACAGAAGATCTACCAGAGGTCTTCTATGGATATGAAACCATCAAAAAGTCGTTTTCGAAGAGAAAGTCTTCAATTGGTCTTCTAGAGATCAAAGACCTTCAAAAGGTCTTCTCTGATTAAAAACTCTCCAAAATATGTTCTATGGTCAGAAGAACTTCTATAGGTCTTTTATGGATAAACAACCTCCAAGAGGTCTTCTATGGAAAGAAAGAAATAGTCTTTAAAAGGCTTTCTTTGAATAGAAGGTCTTCAGGTCTTCTAAAGACAGCATTACTTTGTCTTGTATAGAAGTCCTCCTATATGTATTTTATGGATAGAAGACCTCCAACAGGACTTCTGTGGCAAGAAGATCTTCAAAAAGTCTTCTATGTAAAGAAGACCTTCAACAGGTTTTCTATGGATAACAAACCTTTCCGAGGTATTCTATGGATAGCAGATTTTCAACTTTCAGAAGTCCTTCTTCAGGGCTTTCTTTTACAGGTTTTCTTCGAAATGATACCTTCTACAGGTCTTCTATGGATAGAAGACCTTCTACAAGTTTTCTATGGAAAGAAGTCCCTCTTCAGGTCTTCTATGAAAAGAAGACCTTCTGTGGAAAGAAGACCTTCTTCAGGTCTTCTATGGAAAGAAAGCCTCCTTCAGGTCTTTTATGGAAAGAAGACCTTCTTCAGGTCTTCTATGGAAAGAAGACCTTCTTCAGATCTTCTGCAGGTCTTGTATGAAGAAAGAACTTCTATAGGTCTTCTATGGAACGAAGAATTTCTAGAGGTCTTTTATGGATAGAAGACCTTATTCAGACCTTCCATGGATAGAATAACTCATTCAGGTCTTCTTTGAAAAAAAGACCTTCCAAAGGTCTTCTATGAATAGAAGACTTTACAGGGCTTCTATGGATGAAAGACCTTCTGCAAGTCTTCTATGGCAAGAAGGCCGTCCACAGTTATTCTCTGGATAGAATCCTTCCACCGGTCTTCCATTTTTCAGGTCTTCTTTAGATAAAATGACCTTCTACAGGTATACTATGCAAAGAAGACCTTCTACAGGTATACTATGCAAAGAAGACCTTCTTCAGGTATTCCATGCAAAGAAGACCTTCTTCAGGTCTTCTATGCAAAGAAGACCTTCTTCAGGTCTTCTATGGATAGAAGACCTTCTGCAGGTATTCTGTCGGTAGATGATCTTCTTCAGGTTTTCTATGGTAGAAAACCTTCTTCAGGTCTTCTTCTGCAGTTGTGGATATGAGTCTTTTTAAAAGTCGTCCAAATGGAAGGCTTTCTACAGGATAGAATATTGGATAGAAGACCCTCAAGATGGTTTCTATAGATAAAAAAATGTCTCAAGAGGTCTTCTATAGATAAAAATGTCTTGTATTCCTCCTCTGAATAGAGAACTTTCAAGAATTCGTCAATGGATAAAATTAGAAAAGTTTGAAAAATTCGTGGGTGCTTTTAATTTGAACATCATGGGTCTTTTTTATATAGAAGGATAATGGGTACAAAAGACTATTATTTCACACAAAATATATCTCCCTGAAACCTGTCATAATATTTTCCCATGATACTGTCTCAATTGTTGTCCAATGCGCCAGTTTTATTACCTCTGTCGAACTATTTTGGTCTAACAAAATTGCGATTGTTTTTGTTGTTGTTATCATTATAGTTGGTGACAAGCTGGCTAATTTGCATTTAAATTTGTTTGTTTATTTTTATTTCAAATTTGTTGTTCCGAACGTGGCTTATCAACTAACGCCCGTTTTTTCCGTTAGACAAATATTCGCACCATAGAGACACAATTTATTGGACTATTTTTAATTCGGAAGTCTTTTTGGGCATATTAATTAAACAATAATTTTGAATTTGATTTTTTCTTTGTCCGGCATTAATGAGGTAGCCAATAAATTAAATGGTTTACGATACTAGCTGCAAAGATTTACATGATTGGTTTCTTTCGATTTTTTGATAGATAAATAATGAGGAAGGCTATCAATCGCAAATGAGTTGATTGGGGAAGGGGTGTGGATCGTTGCCAAATTTCAAATTAGCAATAATTTTCATTAATAATTAGTTAATTTTTATATTCGAAACCAGTTTCATATTTTGTTCATCTTTGAAAGTTGAATGGAATGTCGTTGCCTCAGTTATTTTTTTCTTTTTTTGAGGTGGTGTTTGTTTGTTTTCATTTTTCAGTTTTTTTTTTTCTCTTCTTAGGTGATTATGGTCACATTATTCTGTTGAATGATTAATATCAGCTTTCAGGTAATTTCATTAAATGTTAATTATATTATCGATATCGGCGAGAAGTATGGGAAACAAATTTCGTTTGAATACTGGAGAGGGCTAGAAATGATTGCTTTATATTTGGGCCTATAGAAATATTAAATTTGTTCAATGCTTTTGTTAGGTGTGCGAAATTATTGTAAACCAAGCTTATAAAAATATATATTGTTCAAATGAATGTTTCTCTATAAATATACGAATGTTAATGCCAGAGGAAAACTCAATTTCAAATTAGTTTTTCACGTTTTTGATTATTTAAAAAAATATGTATAAATTTGAAAATTGTATTTAGAATGGTATTTTTCGGAGGCTCGTATTTATTTTATACCCTCCATACAATGGTCATGGCCATGTAGGACCACATTTTGGTTTAGCCCCCATATAAAGGTACCTCCCGATATTCGGTATTTTGATTATTTTAGCGACAATATTCATCGGAATTTTTTTCAAATTTGGTATCTGATGTTCGCAATGGATGCTACAATCTATGACAGAAAATTGTCTGCGCAGGTCCACGTCTTCGTATAGCGCTCATGTAACGGTACCTCCCGATATTCGGTATTTTGATGATTTTAGCGACAATATTCATCAGATTTTTTTAAAATTTGGTATTTGATGGTCGTAATGGATGCTACAGCCTATGACAGAAAATTGTCTGCGCAGGTCCACGTCTTCGTATAGCCTCCATATAACTGTACCTACCGATATTCGGTATTTTGATGATTTTAGCGATATTATTATTAACCGGAAATGTTTTACATTTGGTATGTGAAGTTCGTAATGGATACTACAGCTTAAGACAGTACCTCCCGGTTGTAATAGCTTATGACAAAAGATACCTATGCAATTCCACGTCGTCGTATAGACATTAATATAATAGCTACATTCGGTACTTTTAACATTTTAAAAGAATTTTATCAGATTTTATTGTTTTTGAGAATTTTCAAATTAGTTTCAAATGGTGGAGGGTATTCAAACTTATATTGACTTCCGTGATGAGCAATATCGGGCAACACTTTCTGATACCTCGCCCACAAATTGTCAACATTTTGAAAATTCACGAAGCTCATAAAATGCGAAATTCACATCCGATTCTATTCAAACTTTGTACATCTTAATACTTCCAAAAGCAAAATACCTTTTTAAAAGATGGTAGAGATCGGCCTATTCCTTCTGATCCCTCCCCCATAAAGGGTAAAAATTTTGAAAATCCGCGAAGCGCCTGTGTAGATGGGATATATTAAGCCATTCGTTCTGGTACCTCCTCCACAAAGGGTCAACGTTTTGAAAACCCACGAAGCTCATAAAATGTGAAATTAACATCCCCTTCTCTTCAAAGTTTAGTCGTCTCAATATTTTCATCAACACAAGATCTGTTGTAAGGATGGTAAAGATGGGATTATTTCTTCTGGTACCTCCCCCATATAGGGCTCAAGATTTAAAACAAAAAACAAAACTTTCAAAGAAAGCGAAATAAGCATGCAACTTTCTTCAAATTTTACACTTACTAAACTTCTTTTGCTAACACAAGATATGTTCTGAATATGATATATATTTGCGAAGGATGTAGTTGAATGGTATAAACCTAGTCCACAATATTTATATCATATATTTAGTTCCGATATGAAATGGACATTATTAGACCATTCCTTCAGAACCTACTCCATAGAGAGTCAACAATTTGTATTATCATAACAGAAATCAAAATATTTTTAAATAATCGAACATTGGCTGAGGGTCTACATCTGTCGGCATTTTAACTTAGTTTTCCCTCATTCTTATACCCTCCACCTTGGAAAGGAGGGTATATTAACTTTGTCATTCCGTTTGTAACATCCTTAAATATTCGTCATAGACCCCATATAGTATTTATATTCATAATCAGCATAAAATTCTAAGTCGATTTAACGATGTCTGTCCGTCTGTCTGTTGAAATCACGCTACAGCCCACATTATTTGACGTAGAGCGCCAAAATTTAGCAGAGCAATTTGTATTGTGTTTACGATGGTTGGTATTGAAAATGAGATATATCGGTCCACGTTCTGGTATAGTCCCCATGTAACGGCACTTCCCGATATTCGGTATTTTGATGATTTATGCCACACTTTTTCACGAATTTGTCTGAAAATTGGTACTTGTAGGTCATAATGGGTCCTGTGCGTGTGGCAAAACATTTCATGTATGGGTCCACGTTTTGGTATAGTCCGCATAAAAGGTACCTCCCGATATTCGGTATTTTGATTATTTTAGTCACATTTTTCTAAGGATTTGTCCAAGAATTAGTATTTCTAGGTCATAATAGGTTCTAGGTCCGGTGACGGAATATTGTATGTATAGATCCACGCTTTGGTAGAGCCCCCTCCTCCCGATATTCGGTATTTTAATTTTTTTGCTACTTTTTTCACGGATTTGTCTAAAAATTAGTATTTGTGGGTCATAATGGGTCCTACTTCGTGTGGCGAAACATTGTATGCATAGGTCCACGTTTTGGTATAGTCCCCATATAACGGTACCTTCCAATATTCGGTATCTTAATGATTTTTGACACATTTTTTCACGAATTTCTCTGAAAATTGGTAGTTGTAGATCATAATGGGTCCTAGTTCGTGTGGCGAGTCATTGTAATTATAGGTCCACTTTTTGATGTAGCCCCCATATAACGGTTCCTCCCGATATTCGGTTATTTGATGATTTTTGCCACATTTTTTCACGTACTTGTTTGAAAATTGGTATTTGTAGGTCATAATGGGTTCTAGCTCCGTTAGCGAAACATTGCATGTGTAGGTCCACGATTTGGTATAGCCCCCATATAACGGTACCTCCCGATATTCGGCATTTTAATGGTTTTTGCCACATTTCTTCTAATGTTTCCTTTACCCTAAGGTGGAGGGCATTAAAAGTTTGGCCCGGCCGAACTTAATGTTTTTTTTTACTTGTTAATTCTCTATTTTAATTGATTCCATTGAAAACATCGAAAACATTTTAATACCACATATTTTTTTTTAAATATTATTTACATACCTTTAATTGAAAATAAACCAACTGTGGAAAGTCAAAGTGATATTTTAATCGTTTTTCATTGATTTTTTTTGTCGGTTGGTCTCTCGATGATGCAGAAGGACGGTCGGTCAGAGAGGCGGCGCGCACTCAATGTAAATATTAGAAAGCCAATGTGTGGTGGTGTTTCAAATGTGAATAAAGGTAATTTAAATTTATTTACACATTTATTATTATTTACCGATTTGGACACACTAATAGACACACACACACATACACACACACTTTACAAATTACGAATTTCACTGGAATTTGCATCAGTCATCATCCGTGTGTAGCGATGTTGATGATTGTTGTTTATGTGGTAAACTTTTCCAATTAATTTGAATTTGTGTGTTTTGATAATTCTCTTTATTTGCATGTATGTCGCATGTTGCTGTAGAACAACGTATATCACTGACATATAATAGGCATGTATTTATTATATCGCCCTCTCTTTTGCTATTTACACATCTGGGTAAATATTTACTTCCGGTTTATTTTGTAAGTTCTTTTTTTCGCACACTCTTTTTCATGCAACCAAAATTTACCCAAACATTTGTTGCGGTTTTCCTTTCGATTTAATGTCCATCAATTTATCAGATGAATGAATGCACCGCACCGTTATCGGCAGGCAGCTGCAGAAACATTAACACCACCACCACCACCACCATCATCGGCAACATTCATTATTTTGTTGATGTTGTAAATATTTTGAAATGATTTGGAAATTACTTATATGAGCAAATCGAATGTCGTTACTATTCTTCCTTTTGATAATTGCACTTATCATTTACAGGTATGTTTTTTTTTTCAGAAATCAATTACCACTGTTTCAAGAGATAATTAAATTGATTATTTGGAAATATGAAATGGTATTTCTGTTTGTTGTTGCAAAATCGATTACTCATAATTAGCAATCTGTATGTATACAATAACAGAGTTATGTTACGAGATTCTCATACGCTACACCATAGGAAAATTTAAAATTTAGTCAAATCTGTTATTCTATAGTTTTTAAGATTTGGGGTTCTTGTTATGTAAGTAGTGTTGTTGAGCTAGCAGGCAATCGATTTTTCCCGATTTAGATCGATTGATCTGTGCGACTATTTTCGCATCATGGTCGAGAGGGGATGCGGCAAATTCCAAGTGGAGGTGATGAAAATTCCCGAAAGGATTTTTGTTAAGGGTCCATTAAATATATAGCCTTAACCATACACAAATGACCTCCGCTCTATTATTCCAAAAATTTAATAAAGAACAAATAAATTTGATTCAGGCCTTTGGGATACCTGTGAAATCATTTGAACCAAATATGGGTCATGCACGTTTCAGTTTAGCACTCATACAGGGTGAGATAAAAAAACTGTAACAAAGTCAAACGCCATAACAAACAAAACTTTGCAGTGAAAAAGATCTGCCAATAGAACTTGAGTCGAACCTGGAAAGTTTCTAGTGTATAATTCGCATATGCTAATTTGCAATAAGTTCGAAATATATACTACTTTCCAGAGAACGGCCCTTGTAAGCCATCATCCACACCAAATATGCCTGATGAGCCGCTTAACCAACGGCGAAACGCGTCGCATAGTGGTGAGTGTGTGATAGTGTCTATCTGGCTTTCCTTTTCACTGCAAATTTCAGATCATTAAGCTCGTCTCGAAAGAGAAAACAAACACATAAATCATAAAACATATGATCTTCGCCTTAACAAGGCAAAACTCGAAAACCAAATTCGTTTCAGGATATTTGGAGTTGATCTAGGTGTGTTTTGAATAATTATAACTCTTAAAAAATGTGACATAAGAGTCCGATTGTCTCTAAATTACATATATCACAATATTTTCATTATCCCAAGGTCTGGTGTGAAGATGGAATATATCGGTTCACTCCTTCTGGTACCTCCCTCAGAAGGATTAAAATTTTTGAATATCCATGAAGCTCGTTAAACGCGAAATTAAAACCGATTCCATTCAGACTTAGCAAATCTCAATATTTTCATCAACACAAAATCTGTTATGAAGATGAATAACCAAAACGTTCATAAAATCCGAATTAATCAGCCGGTTCTCTGATATATATCTGGCAACCCCTTCTGGTACCTCATCTATATATCTCATATACAGGGTGAGATGAACAAAACTGCAACCAATTTCAGACTGCTGTTATTTCTAATCCACTCAGTCGACATCTGTTGCAGTGGCCGAAAAATGGGTCGTGAGCAGAACATTTCGCAATATTCCATTCGGCAAATATTGAAAAATGAGCTCGTTGTAAAGCCATTGAAATTCCAAAAAGTGCAAGAACTTACACTGCAACTGAAAGAAAATGCACTCAAAAGAGCTAAAGAGTTGCTTCGCTTGGCCGAAAGTGGTGAACTGCCGAATTTGGTTTTCTCCGATGAGAAAACATTCGTTGTCCAGCAGTTTGAAAATGGGCACTTTCGGTTGGCCACCAGAACTCAAACGCCGGCCATGGTGATGGTGTGGTGTGGGCCGCCATAACAGCCGAGGGTCGCTCTCCGATCGTATTAATCGCCCGTGGCATCAGAATAAATGCCGAATATTATCGCGAAAATATTCTGGGGTGTGTATTAAAGCCTTGGACACGCAAACATTTTGGCCGCATTCCAACAAGACTCAGCACCAACGCACTTAGCACGTGCCACCCAAGAATGGATACAAAATGAGGTTCCTCGCTTCATTTCCAGCGCACAATGGCCACCCAAATCTTCGGATACCAATCCGTGGAACTATTGTGTCTGGAGTATTTTGGAAAGCAAAGCGAAAGCGAGAAAGGGCCAAAATACCGCAGAGCAATATTCGGGCAGCGTGTACCGGTGTCATTGGCCTTTTGGAGGCCATAATTTGTGCCAAAGCTGACCAATTCGAACAAATCTAAACTTATTCTAAAATTTGATGCTATTTCCGACATTTTTTGCTTTCATTCAATAAAATTAAAAAAAAAATGAATAAAAATTATGGCGTTTGACTTTATTGCAGTTTATTTTTTTTTTATCTCACCCTATAATGTATAGAAAGTAGTCGATATATTTTAAATCTGGCGCGTTGTAATATTTTATCAGTCTTATGTCAGATACGAATTGGTCAATATTGGCCAACTGCTTCGAAACCTCCTGCATAAAGTTTTAATAATCATTACTCAAGGCTGGGAGTATAAATCTATCGGCAAAACCGACTGATACTATATTATAGTTTTTTTCTGAAGTTAGGTATTTTTCATATATTTGTCCAAATTTTTCCGATTTTTTTTTTCCAAATTGATATTGTATGGTATTGAAAATAAGATATGAAGGCCCATTATAGACATCATAAATGATACAACTTGATTTTTGGTATTTTTGTGTTTTTTTCCCTAATTTTTTCGTATATCTAACCTATAGATTTTGAAAATATGTCAGGGTATAAAAACTTCGACCCTTTGCAACTTTATATTCTTTAAAGGCTTTTTTGTGCTGTTGATTTTTGATTTAATTAAAATAAATTCTAAGTAAATATTTCCACTCTGATTGCTTTTACAAAAAACAGTGACCCTGTAATTAGATTTCACTTCCAATTGATTTCAAACAAAACATTATCGCATTTATTTATTTAACCAGCAATTAATTTATAATCACCACAAACATGCTTTTTTTGAAAATCAATTAGTTTTGTTTGCCCACATCATGGCATTTGCACTAATTATTTGTTGTTGATGTTGTACCGGTTATTTAAAATCATTAAAAAATGATTTATTTAATTTTTTCTCTGATTTCTGGTTTAACAAAAAAAAAAAAATATTCACTGAAGAAAATTATCCATTCGACACTTTTTTGTTGTCATTTTTTGTTTTTGTGATAAATTTTCTTAGTTAAGTTGGACTACGGCGACGACGACGACGACATAATAAGTGACACGCGAGACGTAAATTAAACGCATAACGCCCGCGCATTTGAAAAGTTGGTTGAACGTTGGCTTCGATGGTTGCTGCTGTTGGTTCCTGTTAAAAGACCAGAAAACCCACACGCCAGCAGCTCCTTTCTCTATGAGGTTTTTACTCTCTTTCGCTCACACTCTTTTCCTCTTCTACCATGATGTGTAAAATTTTTATTATTGTCATAGACCGGCACTTTACAACCCATTTACATTGAACGACACCACCGGTTCAGCTTTCATCTGGTTCCACGATAAACTTTGTTTATACTAATCGCAAAAAAAAGACGAAAAAGAAATAGGCACGCATCTTGAGCCAGAAATGAACGAACGGGCCAAAGGAATACCCACGCACACATTTGAAAGTCAGATCGTGGTGACGACCATCTTAAAACAACGAAGACAAACAAATTGCATTACCACAATATGAGAAGGTATTGTTGCTATAAAACAACAACAACAAAAACACTAACAACAATAATAATCACTCCAGAAACCACATAACGACTTTTAATGTAACACGTAACGCGATTCAACGTAAAACCGATTCAAACGCACGATCGCAACGATGATCTTCTTCAAACCGCACACGAAGTCTTCGTTCTTCGTTAAAAAAACAATTTACGTAAAATTCAGACCGATTCCGACGAGCAAAAGACGAACGACCGATCGACCAACAGCCAGCCGCACCGTTGTGTTAAGTTACAGCGTTGAGTTGGTATTAAACGATCAGAATGCACGAAATCAGCAACAAGAAAGACCCGAAATAAAACAACGCCAACAACACTAACAACAATCCAAAGAAGGAAGACAACAAAAGATATTCAAAAACTAATAACAGCAATGAGAAGAAGAAGAAAAAAAAACAAAGATACAAAAGTATCTCATTTAGTGTGTAGGCATGCATGCACATGGAAGGAAAAGGCGAACCAGATACACAGATAGGTAGACGGGCAGACAGACAGACAGCCATCTAACTAGACAACAAGCGTGGTGTCAAATTCAGAGATTATTTGTGGAGCAGCACAGAACAGCACAACGCACCACACCGCATAAACAAAAAGGTAAACAGAGAGTGAAAACCCAAGATCAATCAGTTTGCCTGCTCCGCTCGTGAGTTTTTCTTGTTGGGAGAAAAGTTCTCCCACAGAGATAGAAAGAGAGCCAAGAAATTCTAAAAAAACAAAGAGTAGCTACCTATCTTCTCAATCTCATGTGGGGCATGGGGGTATTTGTATTGTTGTCTAGCAAGTAAAACGGAAATACTTAAACATATTTAAATGATTTGCTTTGCTTTTCTTGGATACAATGTGTTCTATGTGACATATTTTGATGTCAGACGGTGTGTGGATTCGATGAACATTAGGGTGGTGGGCTTTGTGGGTTAATGTAAATTATTCATTCTACTCTAGGTATTTTAAAGAAAAGAAAAAAAAACATTTTTATATTCTCCACCAATCATAGTATGGAGGGTGTATTAAGTATATGTATTCTTGATCAGCGTAAAATTCTTAGACGGTTTAGCCCTGTCCGTCCGTATTTCCGTCTGTTGTAATCACGGTAAAGTCAAAACGAATTAAGATAGGGAGCTCAAATTTTCCACAGATCAGTATTTTGTCTGCAGACAGGTAAAGTTCGAAGATCAGCCCACGATATCGTTTAGCCCCCATATAACGGTACTCCCCGATATTCGGGGAGAAGACCTCGACTTCTACATTTTTCAATGGAATTGTCTGAAATTTTTCATAAAGAGTTCTTTGTGGGTACTTTATTGCCTGGATGAGAATTGTTTATATAGGTCCACGATATTGTATAGCCCCATATAACGACACCCCGTTATACCTCATCATCAAAATACGATTTTAGCGCCATTGTTCTCCGGAATTGTTTCAAATTTCGTGTTTAAAATTTGTGGCTCGCAATGAGTACTACAACCAATGAAGAAACAAGTAAAAAAGCTGTAAGTTCGGCCGGGCCGAACTTTTAATACCCTCCACCATTTGGTACAAATTTGGCAATTTCCAAAAAAAAAGACCGTTAAAAATTCTGTTAAAATCTTAAAAATACCGAATGCCTATACGACGACGTGGACCTGCATAGGCAACTTTTGTCATTAGTTATTACAATATTTAAATGCGAAACTTGAAGAAAAATCTGTTTATAAAGTAGCTAAAATCATCAAAACACCGAATATAGGGGGTACCGTTATATGGGGGTTATACGAAGACGTGGTCCTGCACAGACAATTTTCTGGCATGGGCTGAAGTATCCATTACGAACTTTACATGCGAAATTTGAAAGAATCCCTGTAAATAATGTCGCTAAAATCATTAAAATTCCGAATATCGGGGGGTACCGTTAAATGGGGGCTATATGAAGACGTGGACCTACATGGCTCATTTTTTGACTTTGGATGAAGTATCCATTACGAACTCAAATACCAAATTTGAAACGATTCCGGTAAACAATGTCGCTACAATCATCAAAATACCGAATATCGGGGGGTACCGTTATATGGGGACTATATGAAGACGTGGACCTGCACAGATAATTTTCTGTCTTAGGCTCTAGTATCCATTACGAACTTCAAATACCAAATTTGAAATAATTCCGGTGAATAATGTCGCTAAAATCATTAAAATGCCGAATATCGAGAGGTACCGTTATAAGGGGGCTATATGATAACTTGGACCTACATGGCCCATTTACGAACTTAACCTGCCTACTGGCAAAATATACATGTGTGCAAAATTTTAGCCTTCTCTCTCAATTTGTTCGAAAGATAGCGTGATTACAACAGACAGACAGACGGACAGACAGATAGAAAGAATATATATTGAGTCTGACATGAATATTTCGAGTAGTTACAAACGGAATGACAAAATTAATATACCCTCCATAGTATGGTGGAGGGTATAAAAATGGTCTATGATGGTCTACGTTTACATATGTATATCCCACGAATAACGGTATCTCCCTCACTTCGGTATTTTGATCATATTACCAACATTATTCACCAGAATTGTTTGAAATTTCGTATTTGAAGTTAAGGATCAGTAGTATAGCCTATGTAACTACTACTACAACTTATGCAGGTCCTCGTCTTCGTATAGCCCCCATATAAAGTTTTTCATTTATTTTTCGACTGATTTTTTTTTTGAAAACTTTCGAGACACTTGAATATGCGGTAAGGGTATTAAAAGTTCAGCTCATCCGAACTGCTGCTTTTTATACCCTACACCACAAGGTTGTCAGGGTATTATGTCTTTGTGCATTTGTTTGTAACAGGCATAAGGTTCAATCTGATAATATTCATAGTTCCTTTTGATGATCTGCAGAGAATCACATTCTGAGTCGATTTATGCATGTCCGTCCGTCTGTCTGTCCATGTATTTTTGTAAACAAAGTACAATTCGCATTTATTACCCTATCCAGATGAAATTTTGCACAAATCATTTGTTCGGCCCAAGGACGAACCCTATTGAAATTGGAGATAATCGGTCAAAATTTAGATATAGCTCCCATATATATCTTCGTCCGATTTGCTTTTTATTGTGCACCAAATGTGTAATATCAGTCCCAATAGTATGAAATTTTGCACATACAGCCAAATTAGGCCTGAAAATAAGTATGCCAAATTTTATCGAAATCGGTTCAGATTTGGATATAACTCCCATATAAAACTTCGACCGATTTGTCCAAATGGGATGGTATTTGGCACATACGACCGAATTGAGTCTAGAAGCTAATATGTCAAATTTGATGAAGATCGGTTCAGATATAGCTATAGCTCCCATATATACTGTTCATCCGATTTATTAT
The DNA here is from genome assembly GCF_030504385.1 of Musca domestica. NCBI lineage: Eukaryota > Metazoa > Arthropoda > Insecta > Diptera > Muscidae > Musca > Musca domestica. Next base: position 1,079,151 of record NW_026712219.1, read on the forward strand.
ATTTGTTACCCACAGCCGTAATATGCACTCCGTAACAACGATATACAGGGAAAAATATCAAATACAGCTCAGAAATAATTTTGCCAAATTTTATTGAGATCGGTTCCGATTTGGATATAGCTCCCATATATATCTTTATCTGATTTCAAATGAATTGTGCATCAAATGGGCTATACAAGTCCGAATTTATAAGATACAAATGCTTCGGCATATATAGTCCTTTGAACTTTAAATTATAATTATATATAATTATAATTATGGTTATAATTATAGCGTGTATGTTGAGTTCTCCCATTAAAACGTTTAATTGTTATGCGGAGCTCCACTAAATTAGCAAAGTGGTGTGTGGTATCATAAAGTCGGCCCGCCCGACTTTAAGACTTCCTTTGCTGGTTACATTTTCGCATTGAAATAAATTGTTCGAATGTTTGAAATTCTTTATTAATCTTTTGTAGATTTACTAACAAAACTCTTCACGAACGTATATGACTTTAATATGTCCTTCTTAAATGGAAGAGATCTTCTATAGAAGCAAAAACATTAGCCTTCTGCCAGCTAGAGTTGAGAACCACATAAGCTGAGTAACTCATTACAGTGTAACAGTAACTTGCATATATGTTGGCAAATAATCGGAAGTTCCCCAAAAATTAAGGAAGAAGGAAGAATAATGAGAAGACACTCACCTAGCTCTTTTTTTTTCAAGAATATCGTCAGCTAGCTTGTCTTTAAAAAAATACCTTCTCGTCTTCTATAAAAGAAAGCTTTCTGTCTTTTATGGGAGAAAACCTTCTCGTCCTCTATAAAAAGACCTTCTAGTCTTTTATGAGAAGACATTCTAGTCTTCTATGAGAAGACATTCTCGTCTTCTATGAGAAGATTTTCAAGTTTTACACGAGAAGACCTTCTCATCTTCTATGAAAGAAGACCTTCTCGTCTTCTATGAGAAAAAATCTCGTCTTCTACCAAAAAAATAGCTTCTCGTGTTCTTTAAGAGGACCTTCTCGTCTTCTATGAGGAGACATTCTAGTCTTCAGTGAGAAGACCTTCTCGACTTATGTGAGAAGACCATCTTGTCTTTTATGAGAACACCTTCTCGTCTCCTGTGAGAAGACCTTCTCTTCTTCTGCGAGAAGACCTTCTCTTCTTCTCTGAGAGGACTAATTGTCTTCTGTGGGAAGATCTACTCGTCTTCTGTGTGAAGACATTCTCGACTTCTATGAGAAGATCTACTCGTCTTCTATGAAAGAAGACCCACTCGTCTTCTATGAAATAAGACCTACTCGTCTTCTATGAAAGAAGACCTTCAGTTCTTCTCTGAGAGATTTTTTAGTTATTCTGTGAGAAGACCTTCAGTTTTCTGTGAGAAGACCTTCAGCTTTTCTATGACGAAGATTTTCAGCTCTTTTCTATGACGAAGACCTTCAGTTTTATCCTATGACGAAGACCTTCGGCTCTTTTCTATTACGAAGACCTTCAGCTCTTCTTTGACAAAGACATTCAGCTCTTCTTTCACGAGGATCTATAGTTCTTCTTTGACGAAGAACTTCAGCTCTACTTTGACGAAGATCTTCAACTCTTCTTTGACGAAGACCTTCAACTCTTCTTTGACGAAGAACTTCAGCTCTTTTTTGACGAAGACTTTCAACTCTTCTTTGACGAAGACCTTCAACTCTTCTTTGACGAAGAACTTCAGCTCTTCTTTGACGAAACATTGAGCGAACCCCTTCAACTCTTCTTTGACGAAGACCTTCAGCTCTTCTTTGACGAAACATTCAGCTCTTCTTTGTTGTTATCTTAATTTTGGACATTAAAAAAGGGTTATCTAATACAATTAATCAAAATGGTAAAATGAAATGGAACAAGGCTATTATCTAGCCGTGACACTTCTAAATTACTTTTGATTATCTTCTATAATCCAATAAATGAAAACTGACATTTTGCCCACTTGGTGGCAGTATTCTACGTCTACAACATTGATCACTGATAACAACCAAATGTAATCCCCAAAAGTTCTCCCAAACAATGACTTGCCAAAATAAACGACAAAAATCGAAAACAACCAGCCGGTTGATCACAGTTCAAATTCATTCTTTCTTTGTGTCTGAAGTGAAGACGTCAATGTTTCTCACGGCATTCTTAACATTCTTCGTTATAATTTGCTCGATTCTGAGCTTTTTATATCATCGTAATTTTAACTACTGGACCCGCTTTAAGAATGTGCCAAGTGTACCGGGACGTATTTTCAGTGGCAATGTCATTGATTTTTTGACATTCAAAACTAATTTCGGTTTCCATCTGAAAACAATTTATGATGATGAAAAGTTTACCTCAGCTCCAGTTGTGGGTGTTTATGGCCTCTATAAGCCATGTTTGCTAATTCGTGATCCGGATATAATCAAATCGGTGCTCATCAAGGATTTCGATCGTTTTCATGATCGTTTTGCAAAGATTGATTATCACCATGACCCGTTGGGCGGACAAATGATGCTGTTTGCCGACTATCCGCTGTGGAAGGAAATGCGCACCAAATTGAGTCCCACTTTTACCAGTGGCAAACTGAAGAACATGTATCCTCTAATCCAACAAGTTGGTGAAAATATGGTAAAATTCTTAGACTCCAAGCCGAGTGTTTTCCAGGTGGAAGTAAAAGACCTGTGTGCCCGTTTTACAACGGATGTGATTGCCACAACTGTGTTTGGCTTCCAATCGAATTCTTTGGCAAATCCTGCAGAAGATTTCTACAAACAGCTGCGTCTCCTAAATTATTTTACATGGCGAAGATCTTTTGATTTCATTATTGTCTTGTTTGCCTCGCAACTAACGCGGATTATGGGTGCAAAAATTCTCTATCCCGAAACTGAGCATTTCCTCAGAAGTGCCATAACTCAAGCGGTGAGGGAGCGAGAAGCATGCATTGGTGGAGAGAAACGTAATGACATCATTGACACCTTTGTCAAGCTAAAGCAAGAAGCCGAGCAGAGGGGTGAACGGAATATTGAACAACTGATGGAATGTCTCATTGCCCAGGCGGGTATATTTATGGTGGGTGGATTTGATACCTCATCGACCACAATGTCCAATGCTCTATTGGAATTGGCCAAGGACACGAGTGTGCAAAAGAAACTGAGGGAAGAGATCAAGGAAGCTTTTGTGGAAGGTAATGGCGAAATATCTTATGAGGCCCTGAACAAATTAACCTACCTAGAGATGGTGATTAATGAGACCCTGAGATTGTATCCGGTATTGGCGGTGCTGGAGAGACAACATGCCACAGCAGGGGGAAAGGAGCCGTATTCATTGCAACCCTATTGTGATTTTAACCTACCCGATGGTATGCCGGTTTTTATACCCGTCTTTGGTCTGCATTATGACACCAAGGTGAGCTAAAGCTTTGCATTGTCGATATATTAAATATTTTTTTTTATATTTTGTACAGTATTGGTCAAATCCCAAGAAATTCGATCCGGAACGTTTTTCCCCAGAGAATAAGCCGCTGATAAATCCCATGGTCTATTTACCATTTGGTAATGGTCCGCACAATTGTATTGGCTCTCGTTTGGCCATGATGCAAGTGAAGGCGGGTCTATTTTATATTTTGAAAGACCACTTCGTTCGAGTGTGCGATCGCACGGAGCTGGAACCAACATTTGATCCCAAGTTGAATGCTTTGCAAGTCAAAGGTGGAATTCATTTGGAAATTGTCAAGGATGAATAAAATTCATGGTGAATCATGTTTAAGTAAGGATATTTGTTGAATAAATGTTTGGGATATGAAGACCTATTAATATAAGAATCGGTTAGGTCTTCTATAATAAGACCTTATGGTCTGGTTTCCTATGATAGGACCTTTTGGTCGGGTCTTGTATGAGAAGAACTTTTGGTCTGTCCTTCTATGAGAAGACATTCTGGTTAGGTCCTTTATGAGAAGACCTTCTGGACTGATCTTCTATGAAAAGAGATAAAAACACTTTCAGGTCTTCTATGAGCAGATCTTCTCATGCTCTATGAGAAGACCTTCTTGTCTCCTATGAGAACACTTTCTCGACCTTCTTGTCTTCTATGAGAACACTGAGAAGACCTTCAGGTCTTCTATGAGCAGACTTTCTCATACTTTGTGAGCAGACGTTCTCATACTCTATGAGAAGACCTTCTGTGAGAAGACGTTAAAACTCAAGATCCCCAGTTGTCAAAATTTCTCGAAGAGAGAATCTATTTTTGGTGTGTTTTTTTTTCTTCTTTTTGGACCTTAAAAAAAGGTTAGCTCATAAAATGGTAAAAGTTACCCGCGTTGGAACAGAACTATTGTCTAGCATTGGCCCATCTAATTTAATTTTGATTATCTTCTATAATTTAATAAATGAAAACACACACTATTACCATATGTCATGCCCACTTGATGGTAGTGTTCTTCAAAATTAATTCACTGATAACGCTCATATGCTATTCACAAAAGTTCTCCCAAGCAATGACTTGCCAAAATGTCTGAAGTGAAGACGGTCAATGTTGGTCACGACATTCTTAACATTCTTCGTTATAATTTGCTCGATTCTGATCTTTTATATCATCGCAATTTTAGCTACTGGACACGCTTTAAGAATGTGCCAAGTGTACCGGGTCGTATTATCAGTGGCAATGTGATCGATTTTTTGACATTCAAAACTAATTTCGGCTTCCATCTGACAACAATTTATGATGACGTGAAATACGCCGCAGCTCCAGTAAGCCGTCTTTGTTGATTTGTGATCCGGATATAATCAGAACGGTGTTCATCAAGGATTTTGATCGCTTTCATGGACGTTTTGCAAAGATTGATTATCACAATGACCCTTTAGGGTCTGGTCTGGCCTCTATGAGAAGACATTCTGGTCTGGTCTTCCATGAGAAGACATTCTGGTCTGGTCTTCCATGAAAAGACCTTCTGGACTGGTATTCTATGAGAAGAGATGAGAAGACCTTCAGTTCTTCAATGAGCAGACATTTTCATACTCTATGAGAAGGCCTTCTCGTCTTCTTTGAGAAGACCTTGTCGTCTTCTATGAGAAGACCTTCTTCTTTGAGGAGACCTTGTTGTCTTCTATGAGAAGACCTTGTCGTCTTCTATGAGAAGACCTTGTCGTCTTCTATGAGAAGACCTTCTCGCGTTCCATGAGAAGACCTTCTCGTCTTCTATGAGAACTCCTCCTCGTCCCCCGTGAGAAGACCACCTCGTCCCCCGACCTTGGTGTCTTCTATGACCTTGGTGTCTTCTATGAGAAGACCTTCTCGTCTTCTATGAGAAGACCTTCTCGTGTTCTATGAGAAGATTTTCTCGCCTTCTAAGAGAAGACCTTCTCATCTTTTATGAGAAGACCTTCTCGTGTTCCATGAGAAGACCTTCTTCTCTTCTGTGAGAAGACCTTTAGCTCATCTACGATATGTTATGCCATAAAGGAGAAATTCTTTTCGTCTTTTTTGAGGAGACTACCCGTCTTCTATGGGAACACATTCACGTTTTCTATAAGAAGACCTTCTGATCTTCTATGAAAAGATCTTCTCGTCTTCTATGAGAAGAAACCCTTCTTGTCTTCTATGAGAAGACCTTCTGATCTTCTGTGATAAGACCTTCTGATTTTCTGTGAGAAGACCTTCTGCTCTTCTGTGAGAAGACCTTCAGCTCTTCTGTGAGAAGACTTTCTGCTCTTCTACGAGAAGGCCTTCTCATCTTCTAGAGAATACCTGATAGTTCTATGAGAAGACCTTCTCGCCTTTTTTGAGAAAACCTTCAGCTCTTCTGTGAGAAGACTTTCTGCTCTTCTCTGAGATTATCGTCTTCTCTTCTGTGAAAATACCTTCTTCTCTTCAGTGGAATGATCTTCTTCTCTTCTCTGAGAAGACCTTTAGCTCATCTACGATATGTTATGCCATAAAGGAGAAATTCTTTTTCTCCTTTTTAAGAGGAGATTTCTACCTTTTCCCCTTACATACATTTCTATAAATTCTGAAAAATTTCGGTTCTTCATGTCCCTTCCAACACAGCCCTTTTAATTTAATTTATGGTTTATGATTTATGTGTCCTATTTGGCTGTCCTTCTATCCTCGCAACACATTCATGTGTATGTACATCCTTTTGTCATGGACACCTTCGGACACATGTTCCGCTCATAAGTATTTCTATTTTCATGCAGACGGTACCCATTATGATTTATTTGTTGTTCATAGGTTTGGATTTGAGTGCGCTCCGAGAATAAATGTGTCTGTAGGTTTGGAGTGTCCGACTGCCGCTACTGTGTCTGTGACATAAACGTTATTAATGTCTCACTCATTGACTCCAAAGCGGCATATTGTCATAATGCTTCCGCTACCGTCCCATGGTTGTTATTTTTATCCGTATTTTGTAAACATTTCATTTGTCCATTGTCAAAATATTTGTTTACTCCGAGAATATTCATGTTCTTGTCCCATTTCCATGATTTTTATTATTTTTGACGTGGTGTGTCTGCACGCACGCACTGCCGTCTGTCCGTCACACAGGCCGGTCGGCCGTTCATCATGTTTACATTTGGCTTCATCGGTGACAATTTCGTCTTTATGAAAGTGACACCCACCCGTTGTTGTAACTTGTTGCCGGGCCGCCAGACTGACTCCCTGCCTGAGTGATTGTCTTAAAATCTCTGCCTGCATTTCTCTTTTTTTCCTCTCTCACAGCCATTGACACCACAGACGTGATGTAAAAATGTCATATTTTGACAAGCAACAAATCGTCGCTTCGTATGCTTCAACATGTTTCCCTGTTGTTGTTGTTGCTGTTGTTGTCTTCCCTTTTTTTCTCGTTTGTTCATAAGATTTGAGATAAATGCTGGAAATATGACTTTGTGATAAAAAAGGAAAGACACGATGATTACAAATTGTTCCGATACACCGATACAATAGATTACAGTCAACGACCCTGGGTTCAATTTCTAATGATGTTGGTGGTGCTGGTATTGGTAGTGTAGTATAGCGGGTAAATAGGATAATGGGAATGGCATTCGCAGAAGGATAATGAAATATTAGCTAATTTATCAACGCTGACAAAATACAAAGCAAACAAAAAAGAATAATGACGATAATGAATCCAATGCGGTCGCTTGCAGGTTTAGAGGTTATGAGAGTAAACGATTTGTTCGAAGATTATGGGGTAAGGAATTGTGACAAATTTAAATTTATTTCCAGGAAACTTATGGAGGGAATTTTTTAGGGTTTTGGGGAAAAATAGATATTCCTTCTTCTCATAGACCATTAGATCTTCTCATTGAAGTCGAATATGTTTGTCTATACAAGATCAAAATGCCTATTAATGGGCGGCAGAGTCAGAGAATTAATCATAATTTTTAAATTAATTGGAAAATAAACAAGTAAAAAAGGTGTAAATTCGCCCGGGCCGAATTTTGAATACCCTCCACCATTTGGGACGAATTTGGGAATTCTCAAAAACAATAAAATCCGTTAAAACTTCTGTTAAAATCTTAAAAATACCGAATGTACCTATTACATAAGGGTCTATACGACGACATGGACCTGCATAGGTAATTTTTGTGATAAGCCATTACAATATTCAAATGCGAAACTTCAAAAAAATCGGTGAATAAATTCGCTAAAATCATCAAAATACCGAATATCGGGAGGTAACGTTATATGGGGGCTTTTAGAAGATGTGAGCCAGCGCAGATAATCTTCTGTCATAGGCTGTAGTATTCTTTACGAACTTCGAATACCAAATTTGAAAAAATTCCGGTGAATAATTCCGCTAAAATCATCAAAAATACCGAATATGGGGAGGTACCGTTATATGGGGGCTATACCAAAACGTGGACCTACATGGCCCATTTTCAATACTAAAAGTCCTGCAGATATAACATACATTTAAGCAAAATTTTATCAATCTACTTCAATTCGTTCGGAAGCTAGAGTGATTTCCACAGACGGACAGACGGATAGACGGACGGATATAGTTAAATCGGCATAGAATTTTATGCTGATCAAGAATATGTATACTTTGGGGATCTAAAATGTGTACTTCAAAGTGTTACAAACGGAATGAGAAACTGAATATACCCTCCATACTGTGGTGGAGGGTATAAAAAAGCTAAATTATCTCATTAAATCAAATGAGCGTGTTTTGTCATAAATATACATACCCAGCGAACCAAACTGTCCGAGCTGAGTACGACTTCAAAACGAAAGTCAGCTGAAGTTTTCGATTTCAAAAGAGTATTCGATCCGACTTGTGAGCGAAAGTTATACCGAGTGGTTGACGTGTTGTCGGACCGAAGGATCGGATGAAAGTCTAAAATTTATGTGAGGACGAACTCGGAAGTAAGATCGTGTGCATTTCATATTTTTGCCGATTTTTTGCACAGTTTTCGGACCGGATTCGAAAGAATGTTCGTATGGAGTCTGATGGGCATATCAACATATTTATATAAAATATGTGAATTCAAGCTTGTTCCACTACAAATACCAGTATGAGGGGGGAGTTGGCCAATGTTGATCAATTCATATCTGACCTCAGACTTCTAAAAACATTATAACGTGCCAGATTTTTACCATAGCGACTACTTCCTATACTTTATATGAGATATGTGCGAATTTTTGGAAAATGTGAAAAAAATGCGTGAGGTACAGGATATACCGGACAAAAGTACTCCACTTTCATACTTCAGCTAATACAGATATTGGTATGTGCAAATTTTGAAGGAAATCAAACATTTATATCCACTTTTATGCGAAATCATAAATTTCTGGTTAAGATAAATTTTTAGATATAGCAAGTTGTAAAGAATCGCCGACTTATTTCGCATGTTATGGCAGATATAAGCATTGCAAATTGTGACTCTTTGTGGGTGAGGTACCACGAGGGGTTCACAGATATATATCGTCTTATAATAGATCTTGCGGAAACAAAAATATTTAGATGTGTGAAATTTGAAGAGAGTTTTTGAGCGTTTTGTTTTTCAAAATATTGATCCTATTTGCGGGAGGTACCAAAAGAAATGCTCCGATCACAGATTATATCGTCTTAACAACAGATCTTGCGGAAGCAAAAATATTTGGAAGTTTAAAATTTGAAGAGAGTTTTGAGCGTTTTTTTTTTTTCAAAATTTTTAACCCTATGTGGTGGAGGTACCAGAAGAAATGGTCCGATCGCTACCATCTATATAACAGATCTTGTGTTGATGAAAATATTGAGATGTACCAAGTCTGAATGGAGTCGGATATTAATTTCGCGTTTTATGAGTTTCATGGTTATTCAAAAATTTGACCTTTTGTGGGGGAGATACCAGAAGGAGTGGTTCGATATATCCCATCTTCACACCAGACCTTGATTCTATAAAAATATTGTGATGTGTGTAGTTTGAAGACAATCGGACACTTACATAACATTTTATGAGATTATAAGATAATTATTCAAAATGTTGCCCTTGGGGGGGGGGGGGAGGTACTTCATGGAGTGCACCGACAATTTCGCATTTTCGTATATTACCTAGCACTGATGCAAATAATAAGATTTGCAAAGTTGGAGCAAAATCGGATTATCCTCTCTCTCTATGCCGTAGATGATTTTCATTAAAAATGTTAACGCTTTGTGAGAGAGGTACCAGAAGGAGTGGGCCATCTCCGAACTCGATCTAAGTATGATAATGATATTACGATGTACCATGTTTAGATCAAATGGGATATTCCCTTCGCGAGTTATCGTGCGCACCAGTCAGACGGACGGACGAACGGACATCGCTAGATCGACTCCAAATGTCCTGCAATGGATTTGGTTTAAAGGCACGTTTTGGCCGTATCAAATGTTATATACCTCCCTCTCTAGCCATTTGGCTGAGGGTATAAAAACATAAAGTAAGTGTGGCCGTCATATGTGGGGCCATATCAAAAGAGGAACTTTTATAGACAACTTTATACTACAAGGATTGTTAACAAATATCGGCTATACCAAAACCTGGACCGATTTATCTCATTTCCAATACCAGCCATCCTAGGCACAATACAAATTGTTGTGGCAAATTTTGAAGGTCTATGTCAAATAATGTGGGCTGTATTGTGATTTCATGAGACAGACTGACCGACAGACGGACATTAACTTAGCATTTTATGCTAATCATGAATATAGATACTATATGGGATCTACGATGAATATTTAGGGATGTTACAAATTGAATGACCCTCACCCTTGAAAAGGATGGTACATTCCCTCCTTTTCAAGGTGGAAGGTATAAAAAAACTATGCTAACGTCAACCTTTCACATTTTTTTAACACTAATTGACAAACGCATTGACTACCCGACTGTCTTGCAACAATTACGCATTTTCTTTCAACCACAAGGTATGAGCACAAAGAAACTCTCGAAGATACTGAAACCTCCTCTATCAATTTTGTCTTTACTTCTTTACAACAATGTTATCACAAAAGCAGAAGAGAAAATACTCTACAATAAGAAACAAGTAAAAAAGCTATAAGTTCGGCCGGATCGAACTATGAATATCCTCCACCATTTGGTACAAATTTGGCAATTTTTAAAAATATCAAAATCTTAAAAATACCTAATGTAGCTATATACGACAACGTGGACCTCCATAGGCAACTTTTGTCATAAGCTTTTACAATATTCAAATGCGAAACTTAAATAAAAAATTCGGTAAATAATGTCGCTAAAATCATCAAAATACAGAATATAGGGGGGTACCGTTATATGGGGGCTATACGAAGATGGACCTACATGACCCATTTTAAATACCAAAAGTCCTGCAGATATAATACACATTTGAGCAAATTTTTATCGACTTACTTCATTCCGTTCGGAAGCTAGAGTGATGACAGTTGGATTTACTGACAGACGGACGGACATAGCTAAATCGACTTAGTACTTTATGCTGATCAGGAATATATATACTTTGTGGGGTCTAAAATGTATATTTCGAGGTGTTACAAATGGAATGACAAACTTAATATACCCTCCTTTTACTATGGTGGAGGGTATAAAAACTTTTAGACAAGTCGGAAAAACAACTTCAGACTTTGAGCACACGCGTTGCACTTACGACATCTTCTTCGCTGGGTACATACATGTACATGTAATGTATATCAATTCCAAACCTGACACTCCAATGATAATTAGCTTCTTTGAAACATTAAACCATAGAATCGCCTTCCCACCAAATTCAGGAACTGAACTTGAAATTGCCGAGGAAAAAGTCGAAATAGATTTTCAACATCAACAGATTACGCTAATAATACATTTCTCATGAAAACCTGAAAATAGGCTAAGATTACGTGCAAAATCTTGAAGAGGTGGCATGCAGCACGTTCATACAACGGCTCATTGACTTATTCTAAACAATATTTATTCTGTGTCAAACGGAAGCTAAGGTCGTGGGTTTGATATTGAAAAGCATTTCAATACAATCTTGAAATAATGAAAGTATCTTTTTTGCGTTGGTGTAAATGAATGGAAAATTTATTTTCCTTCTCTGAATGTTATCAAAAACAGATAAATAACATAAAAGCGTAATTATTGACGTCATTCTTATCACCCGCAATTTGTTGTCATCATCTGCAGACATATACACTATATACTAAGCCCTATTCTTATTCCAGTGATAGCTCATTATATTATTTACAAGCGTACAAAAGCATTTTGGAGATAATTTTCCAGAAAAACAGTTATTCGTGATGGAATTCAAGCGTGATAGTGTGATTTCTTTATATTTGGCTGGAAACCCACGATTGGCTATGGTTAGAGCACTCTAGCATTTAAATGTGAATAAATCTTTTGTGCCTCGTACCATCGCTCGTTACCGTGATACTGGTAGCGTAGCCGGACGTCAAGGAAGTGTGGACGTAAAAAAACACCAACATCAGCAGAAATGGTTCGAAAAGTAAAGAAACGACTTGATCGAAACCCACATCGCAGGGGCCGAAAGTGTTGAACTGCTGAATTTGGTTTTCTCCGATGAGAAAACATCAGTTGGACAGACAGTTGGACAGATGATTTATATATCCTGGCGGTTCTCATATTGTGAGTCTGAGTCTATAAAATGGTGGAGGGTATAAAAATCCCTCCGTTTGTAACTCCTCGATATATTCATAATAGACCCTACAAAGTATATATATTCTGGATCAGCGTAAAAATCTAAGGTGATCCGTCTGTCTGTTGCAATCACGCTATCTTTCGAACGAATTTAGAAAAAAAAACTGAAATTTTGAATACATGCATTGTAGGCAGGTTCCGATATTCGGTATTTTAACGCTAACTTCCGATATTCGGTATTTTAATGATTTTAACGACATTATTCACCGGAATCGTTTCAAATTTCGTACTGGAAGATCCTAAAGGATAACACAACCTATGGCAAAAAATGTTGTATGCAGATCCAGATCTTCGTATAACACCCATATAACGGTACCTCCCGATATTCGATATTTTCATGATTTTAGCGACATTATTTTCCGACATTTTTTGTCTTCGTATAGGTCTCATATAACGGTACCTCTCGTTTGGAATCATTTTCAAATCGTTTCAAACTTTGTATCTACAACTTATGGCAAAAAAAATCGTATGCAGATCCACGTCTTCGTATAGTCTCCATATGACGATACCTCCTGATATTCCGTATTTTCATGATTTTTGCGACAATATTTACCGTGTTTGTAACAAAATTCGTATTTGATGTTCGTAATGGGCACTACAGGCTATGACAAAAAAAATTTCGTATGCAGGACCAGGTCTTTGTATAGTCCCCATATAACGGTTTTCATTTAAGTGTTAGTTTTCGGATTTTTTTTTAATTTTTTCAAGTTTCTTCGAAATGGTGGAGGGTGGAGGAAAGTTCGGCCCGGAACATAGCTGCTTTTTTTCTTGTTTATTCTTTTTGTAGGTCCATCCTGTTAAAAGAAAAAGTGCCTACCTCAGTGATAAGACCTAATTTTGTCGCACAGTGTACTATAGTATTATGTGGTATGTAGGGTGTATTTAGCTTCAATTTGATTTCTGGGAAACATAATTGTACCAACATTGAGCTGGTGCTGGAAACTAGAAAGGATTGCGTGCGGCATGCCAACACTACGAAATCATTATTTGTTGATATTTGGAAATTCACTGTGGAAATTAGGTAAAGTTTCATTTTAAAGTAAGAAATACATACACAATTCACAAAAAAAAATTATATTCCCACCTGTCCATTTTTTGTGAAAAGCACCGAAACTCCTCATTGCCTGCCTAGGAGAAAAACAAACGAAGAAAATTTTGTTGGATACCCATTTTCTTTCTGTTGTCTTTTTTTCGAATAGACATTCCGTTAGCGCAATTCGTTTGCTGGAAAGTAATTAAATTCAGTGCACTGGGACATTGCACTGGAGTAGGATGTGTGAGTACACACAGATGTGCACACATTTTGTCGAAATAAAAACCGAAAAAAAAACAAAAAAAAGGTCAAAGGGGTTCACTTCTGGAAAAACAGAATTGCGTGTCATATGAGTTGAATGTTTACTTTTTTCGGCTCAGCTGATACCAATGGAAAATGCCTGAGGGATTCTTTATGGATACTCCGAAGTGGCGAGCAAGTGAACATTTAAAATGGGGAGGTTTAAAGAGACCAGAGAATGTTCAGGATTTTAGAGATTAATTCAATATTAAATTTGGTGTACAATTCCTTAAATTTCATTAATTTTCCCTCAACTATTAGAATACAACGACCGATTTTGTTCTTAATGAAGGTAAAATTTCTGAAATTATAAATTACTCTGATTGCAGACTAACAAATTTACACCTGTTCGATTTGATTTGAGCTTAAACCTTCAAATTTTATTTTTCAAATTGCATATCCTTCGATATCCTTTCACAAGCAACACACGATATACAATCATATAATTGTCATAACTTGTTTCCATTCCCACAGAAATCGATACAAATGGCGTGCAATATGTCATTATTTGCAAAAGAAATTCTCGTTGATATTTCTATTCCTTTATGAATATTTTATGACCGCCTTTGACAGTTGTGACAGGGGGTCGTAGACATTTTTGTACTTTCACATAAATGCCGGCATATACATGCTCATATGAAGGTGGGGACCACTACAACTAGTCAGGCGACGTAAGTAGCAGGTCTCTTATGGATAGAAAGAATAAATTAGAAAAAATAAATTAGACCCCTAGAGGTCTTCTATGGAGAGAAAGACCCTCTTGAGGTCTTCTATGGATAGAAGACCCTCTAGAGGTCTCCTATGGAGAGAAAGACCCTTTAGAGGTCTTCTATGGAGAGAAATATCCTCTAGAGGTCTTCTATGGATAGAAGACCCTCTTGAGGTCTTCTATGGATAGAAGACCCTCTAGAGGTCTCCTATGGAGAGAAAGACCCTTTAGAGGTCTTCTATGGAGAGAAAGACCCTTTAGAGGTCTTCTATGGAGAGAAGAACCTCTAGAGTTCTTCTATGGAGAGAAGACCCCCTAGAGGTCTTCTATAGAGAGAAGACCCCCTAGAGGTCTTCTATGGAGAGAAAGACCCTCTAGAGGTCATCTATGGAGAGAAAGACCCTCTTCTATGGAGAGAAAACCCTCTAGTGGTCTTCTATGGAGATAAGACCCTCTAGAGGTCTTCTATGGAGATAAGACCCTATAGAGGTCTTCTATGGAGAGAAGAACCCTCTAGAGGTCTTCTATGGAGAGAAGACTCTCTTCTATAGAGAGAAGACCCTCTAGAGGTCTACTATAGAGAGAAGACCCTCTAGAGGTCTGCTATTTAGAGAAAGAGGACCCTATAGAGGTCTTCTATGGAGAGAAGACCCCCTAGAGGTCTTCTATGGAGAGAAGACCCTCTAGAGGTCTTCTATGGAGAGAAGACCCTCTAGAGGTCTTCTATGGAGAGAAGACCCTCTAGAGGTCTTCTATGGAGAAAAGACCCTCTAGAGGTCTTCTATGGAGAGAAGACCCTCTAGAGGTCTTCTATGGAGAGAAGACTCTCTTCTATAGAGAGAAGACCCTCTAGAGGTCTACTATAGAGAGAAGACCCTCTAGAGGTCTGCTATTTAGAGAAAGAAGACCCTCTGGAGATTTTCTATGGAGAGAAGATGTAGAAGACCTTCTTCAGGTCTTCTAAGGATAAAAGACCTTCTACAGGTCTTCTAGGGATAGACGATTTTTACAGTCCTTCTTGGGATAAAAACCTTCTGCAAGTCTTCTAGGAATAGAATGGCTTCAACATGTCTTCTATGAATAGAAGACCTTCTACAAGTCTTTTAGGGATAAAAGAGAGGTCTTCTAGTGTACAGGTCCACAGATCTTCTAGTACCAGAAGACCTTCTACAGGTATACTGAAATATATGAAAGATATATTTTATGGATAAAGACCTGCTACATGTCTTTTAATGATAAATTCTACATGTCTTCTTAAGAGAGAAAACCTTCTGCAGGTCTTTTAGGGATAAAGAACTTTCTACATGTCTTCTATGAATAGAAGACCTTCTATATTTTTTTCTGCAGGTCTTCTAAGGATAGAATACCATCTGCAGGTCTTCTATGGAAAGAAAACCTTCTACAAGTTTTCTATGGAATGAGGAGCTTATACATGTCTTCTATATATGGAAGAACTTCTACACGTCTTCTATGGATAGAAGGCATCCCACATGTCTTCTATGGATGGAAGTATTTCTACAGGTATTTTATGGGTAAAAGACCTTCTACAATTCTTTTATGGATAAAAGAGACACTACGGATAAAAGACATTCTATAGGTCTTCTATGGATAAGAGACCTTCTACGGGACTGTTATGGATAAAAGACCTTCTACAGGTCTTCTGTATATAGAATACCTTCTAAAATACCTCTTGTGGAATTATTGTGCGTCGAATTTTTTTCCAAGAGTTGTGTTTTTTTTAGTCCCCATTATTTGTTTTGTTTTATTGCACCCTGACGGTGTGCAAATAAACGAGCAAACTCTTTGTCAAAGCAGCTGACAATTTGCAACAATGTTAACACGCTTCCTTTTTGTGTTATATAACACTTTTGCGATGAAGAATAACTGAATACATCCTTCATTGTTCGGGTACCAATAAGTCCTCCCCCATTGGAATAGTTTCACTCAATTGTCTTGGCAAACGATTATTTCAGTCTGTGTGCATTCGCGTGAATTCATGTTTTTTCTTCTTGTTACTCTTGTTGTTGTTTCCTATTCTCTGGCATTTAAAGTGAGAATTACTCGGATGCCTGCATGTTTACAAGGTGGCGCTGACAGTGGCGTTCTCTCTTAAACATTGATAACGATGTGATACGCGGGCAACCTTGCCAACACATTGCCTTTGTGCGTGGTGAGTGTGTGTGCGTGGTTGGGTGTTTGTATGGTATCCTTGTTGGTCCTTGGTGCTGCATCCAATGATACCATGACACTGCACTAATCCTTCGGGGAGACAACGACTACCATTAGTTTTTTGTTTGTTTTCTTTTTGTGTTTTGTATTTTGTTTTCATTCAATATAAGTTCAGCGGGATAAATATGATGACACACTGTCGAGAGTTTGAATATATTTTATATTATTTTGTTTAGGAATATTTGTGGATGGTGACTTGACCTTAAGGAAGAAAAATGCTAGAATTTTAGAAATATTATTCGAATCTATATTTCGGTAATAATAACAATTAAGGACATCAGAGATATATTATGCTCAAAGGACACGGAAATCTGTTTTTAAGATTCTTGTCTAGAACCTGAGATCGATATTTTATGATATATTTTTAAAGATTTTCACTTGCACATATTACATTTTACCGCAGATTTTGTAAGAAAGTCCTCAAAAGACCTACTGAACACTCTGATAGATCGTTTAATTAATTTATGTGAACTGTCGCATTCCACTGGAGTAGGATGATGAGTGCAAACACACACATATGTACATTTTGGATTTTTTATGCAGGCTTTTAAAGGACACACCGAAAACTTTGATAAATAATTTAGAGGAAGTCCTTCAAGGACAAGAAACCCTAATTGTAAAGACAATAACAATTTTCACACAAATATTTTTTCAAGCATCTTCTGAGCAAAAATAGCCAGGATCATTTAATAATATTTTGTGATGTATTTCTGTGGCACCTTTCGAGTCATGAAACTAAAGAATATTAATCTTTAACTGTCGAGGTAAAATTTTTGGACATAATTTTACAAAAACAAATAATAAATTATTTAAAAATTAATTATTTTATAATTGATTGTTTTATGTTTATATACATTTTAAACTACAACAAGTAAGAAAGCTGTAAGTTCGGCCGGGCCGAACTTTAAATACCCTCCACCATTCGGTACAATTTGGCAATTTCCAAAAAAAAAATAAATAAATAAAATCCGTTAAAAATTCTGTTAATATCTTAAAAATACCAAATGCTTATACGACGACGTGGACCTGCACAGGCAACTTTTGTCATAAGTTATTACAACATTTAAATGCGAAACTTGAAGAATAATCTGTTTATAATGTAGCTATACGAAGACTTGGACCTGCACAGACAATTTTCTGGCATTGGCTGAAGTATCCATTACGAACTTCACATGCGAAATTTGAAACAATCCCGGTAAATAATGTCGCTAAAATCATCAAAATACCGAATATCGGGGGGTACGGTATATGGGGGCTATATGAAGACGTGGACCTACATGGCTCATTTTTTGACTTAGCATATAGTATCCATTATGAACTTCAAATACCAAATTTGAAACGATTCCGGTAAACAATGTCGCTAAAATCATCAAAATACCGAATATCAGGGGTACCGTTATATGGGGGCTACACGAAGACATAAGAGATAATTTTCTGTCTTAGGCTGTAGTATCCATTACGAACTTCAAATACCAAATTTGAAACAATTCCGGTGAATAATGTCGCTAAAATCATCAAAATACCGAATATCGGGAGGTACCGTTATATGGGGGCTATATGATAACTTGGACCTACATGGCCCACTTACGAACTGGCAAAATATGTTAGCCTTCTATCTCAATTTGTTCGAAAGATAGCGTGATTACAACAGACAGACAGACGGACATGGCTAAATCGACTTAGAATTTTAGGCTGATCAAGAATATATAAACTTTGTTGGGTCTGACATGAGTATTTCGAGAAGTTACAAACGGAATGACAAAATTAATATACCCTCCATAGTATGGTGGAGGGTATAAAAAGTAAAACCAGATTTTTTCATTTAGATACAGTAGGTGCTTTTAGTCATGCAATAGAAGAGAGAATTTAGAGTGGGTAAAATTTACAGCCACCTCTTTAGTTAAAGGTTACTGAAGTTTCTAATGTTTTTTTATCCATTTATATTTTTAAATATTCAAAAAGGATAGAACATTTTTCCAAGATCTTCTTTTTATACCCTAAGCCATATGACTAGAGTGGTTATATATCATTTGATACGGCCAAAGCGTGTCTCATCGAAATAACGGCTTTTGGCCCCTAAATATTTTCTCATCGGAGAAAACCAAATTCGGCTGTTCACCACTTTCGGCCAAGCGAAGCAACTCTTTAGCTCTTTTGAGTCTATTTTCTTTCAGTTGCGGTGTAAGTTTTTGCACTTTTTGGAATTTCAATGGCTTTACCCCGAGCTCAGTTTTCAATATTTGCCGAATGAAATGTTGCGATATATTCAGCTCATGAGCCATTTTTCGGCCACTGCGATGTTGCTGTTTTCCTCCGTCCACTACCTTGAGGTGGGGCTACGCTACAAGTATCACGGTAACGAGCGATGGTACGAAACACAAAAGATTTATTTACATCTAAATGCCGGAGTGTTCTTACCATAGCTATTTGTGGGTTCACAGCCAAATATAAAGAAATCACACTATCACGCTTGAATTCCATCACGAATAATTTCTTTTCTGGAAAATTCTCACCAAAATGCTTTTGTACGCTTGTAAACAATATAATGAGCTGTCACTGGAATAATTTTAAAAGTTGTTTTTTTTCATCTCAACCTGTATTTTTTATTTAAGTCAACAATTATTTTTTATACCACAAAAAAAATTTTCGATTCCCAAAATATGTGGATATTAAATTTTTAGGTGACCCCAAAACTTGGATTTTCTCTTTTAATGCCGATAGAAACCCAAATTAGAAACTAGTTTATTAATATTTATTTTTAAATGAATTTATACTTCATTGGACCTATTCTAACTAACCACAGTGTATTGGTATAGTAGTATTTTCGTTATGCTTCAATATTTTTTCTCGCTTTTGGTTTTGTTCAAATTGCAATGTTTGCAAGTTTTGTTCTTGTTTCGCAGATACAAATATCTTCCTTATTCTGACATTTTCAATGGAATGGATTTGAAATGTAATTCTGGAAAATAAAAAGACAGTTTTCCACAAAATAAAAAAGAAAACAAAACACATAACGTTTATTCATTCATGGAAATGCTTTCAGATAAATAGAAATATGAATATGCATTTAGGAATGTTTTTTAATGTTGATACGTGTGATCTATACGTACATGGGATTTGAAAGTTAAGTCCACAAACATAATGGAGTGATATCGAATATACAAAACAATATCTATAAAGGTATGTAACAGTGAAGCGAATGTAAGAGGGGAAAAAATCAAAAAATAAATTCATAATCACAACTTCTGATATATTTTTTATAATATTTAGAAATAGTATGAGTATATTCAAATATATATATTTTTATTGAAAACAAGAATAGGTCGGGTTTGCCGACAGATGTATATTTTTACTTCTGTTATGATTATTCAAATGTTTCAGTAGGTTCCGAAGAAATGGGCCAATATTGGGCATTTTGTATCGGACCTAATAAATATGAGGTTCATGGATATTCAAAATTTTGAGCCTTTGTGGTTATTCAAAACTTTGACCCTTGTGGGGGAGGTACCAGAAGGAATGGTCCGATCTCTACCATTTTTTGTAACAGATCCTGTGTTTTCCGATGTGGCAAGTCTAAATGAAATCCGATGTTAATTGATATGAGCTTAATGGATACTCCAAACTTCGACCTTTTGGGGGGAGGTACCAGAAGGAGTGGACCGATATATTCCATCTTAGCACCAAATTTTGGGTTTATAAAAATATTGTGAAATTTTAAGACTGTCGGATTCATACATCACATTTAATAAGACTTATAATTATTCAAAATTTTTACGCTTTGTGGAGGAGGCACTTGATAGAGTAGACCGATATTATCCAGTTTTGCACCTGACCTAGTTGTGACGCAAATATTAGGACTTGCAAAGTTGTAGCAAAATAGGATTATCGTTTCTCTTTCTGTGCAGAAAAAAATATTTTTTTCGACCATTTGTGTGGGAGGTACCAGAAGGAGTAGACAGATAAAATTCATCTTAACACCAGACCTTGGGTTAACATAAATATTGGGATGTGTGAAATTTGAAGACAATCGGACTCTTACATCACATTTTATGAGAGTTGTAAGTATTCAAAATTTTGACCATTTGACCAGAAGGAGTGGACCGATATTGTCCATTTTCGCACCAGACCTAACATTGATGCCAATATTAGGATTTGCAAAGTTGGCGTAAAATCGGATTGTCGTTTCTCTTTTAGTGCAAAAAATATATATATTTTTTTTTGAAAATTTCGACCATTTGCGGGGGAGGTACCAAAGGGAGTGGACCTTGGGTTAATATAAACATTGGGATGTGTGAAATTTGAACAAAATCGGACTCTTACATCACATTTTATGAGAGTTGTAATTATTCAAAATTTTGACTATTTGTGGAGGAGGTACTTGATGGATATTGTCCATTTTCTGACCTGACTGACGGAAATATTAGGATTTGCAAAGATGGAGCAAAATCGGACTATGATTTCTCTTTCTGTGCAAAAAATATATATTTTTTTGAAAATTTCGACCTTTTGTGGGAGAGTTTCCAAAAGCAGTGGACCGATGTTGCCCATCTCCGAACTCGATCTAAGTTTGACAAGTCCAAGTTTGGACCAAATCGGATACTCCCTTCGAGAGTTATCGTGCGCACCAGCCAGACAGACAGACGGACGGACGGACATCGCAAAAAAAAAAACCTAGGGTCTAAAACCGTTATTTTGACTAGGCACTTTTTGACCGTATCAAATGATATATATACCCTCTGTAGCCGTATAGCTGAGGGTATAACTAATACTTGACATTTTCTTTATACCCTACACCACACAGTGGTAATTATACCCTTCACCACATGTCGTTGACATTTGTTGGGACCCATCCGACTTTGGGCCTTTCCTTACTGATTTAGTTTTACAATCATGTTTCCATATTTTTTTCGAACCATTGCATTTTGCGGAAGAACTCCAACCCATTTGCCACCACTGCCACATTGCCCCCATTTTGAAACTTGTCAAACCGTAATAAGTAGATTAATCCGCAAAGTATGTACTCCATCAAAAATGAGCATGCAAACCTGTCATTTTCCTTACCTTATAACGAATATTCCGTTACGTGCCTCGCAACCCGTTCTTCGATATGGATGTTTGTGCACCCACATGTGGACAGACAGACTATAGCACATAATTAATTACATAAGTAATACTGCCTGATGTTCAGTCTTTCAGACGGGCTGGCTGGCTGTCTGTTTGTCTATCACTTAGCTAGCCAACTACTGCTGGAATGCGAATGAATTTAGCTGTTACTTAACCAACTGCATAAAACTCGATGATTATTTTCTTTCTTTGTGTCACTCAGTCAATCAGTCAGTAAGCCAGCCAACCAGCGATTGTTGTGTGGATTCATATATGTGTACATTTTATGCTTTTCTCATGTCTTCGCAGCACTCATTCTGCATTTTTGGCATTCAACTGTGACTAGAAAACGGATCGGCTTCGTTACGTCGTCCTTGGTTAAGCAGCGGGAGAAATTTTTCATTAGATATGACATTGCGGAAGTATGGGATTTTTTTTGAAATGCCTCGAACTAAATACAGTTCTTTAAACTCCAGAAGACTTAAAGGAAGTTGTCTGTCCCGGTTGAAGGGGTTAAATATAAAAATTTTCCTTGAAATTGCTTTAAAAATCCTGCTATAGAAGGCCTAAACAATTAAAAAACACATCAGCTCGGCAGGGTACCGTTATATCTAGGGGTATACGAAGACGTGGACCATATGTCCAGGCTACGCATGAACGGCTATCCTAATGCCAACATTTCAGATTTCAAGCACTATCTGTTCACCCGAAGACAAATTGTACTTTCTGCGACATTGTAGTACACATTTCTAAAACAATTTCTCTTTAATACCTTTATGACGCCAATACAAAATTTTAGCTTCACAATTTCTCTTCACAATCACAATTCCTATTTGTACTAAATTTAGTACCATTTAGTACATATCAGTACGAATCTCCAAAACATCCCACATAACCAATCCTACACTCCCACAGTAATCACAATTCCAAATTTTAGGATTCCACACCTGTTTGTCCGGCCAAATACAAATTGTACTTTATTTAGTACAATTTAGTACATATAAGTAGAAATTTCCAATATTAAAATCCTAAACTCCAACAGTTATCTTATTTCCAATTTTCAGGATACCAGATCGATTAGTTCACTCACATTTTCAAAACTACCTACATTCCTCAGTTCTAGAATGCAATAGTAAACTTTTGTGCAAATTTCAGTATTTAGCTTTATCGGTTCATCCAAATCGAAATTGTACCAAATTTAATACCATTTAGTACTTTTCGTGCGCATTAGTACAAATTTCGAAAACTTCCTCCATAACCCAATCCTACGCTCTGCCAGTAATGTTTATTTCAAAATTCAAGATACCAGCTCCCCAAACCATGTCCTATACTTCTCTACCTTGATTCCCATTCCCATTGATAATGGGACACGTTTTAGCATAGCCCTCATATAACGGTACCTCCCGATATTCGGTACTTTGTTGATTTTAGCGAAATTATTCACCGGAATTGTTTCAAATTTGGTATTTGAAATTCGCAATGGATACTACAGCCTATGACAAAAAATTGTCTGTGCAGGTCCACGTTTTGGTATAACCCCATGCAACTCCCAATATTTGGTATTTGGAGAAATTTTTTTTCCAAGTTTCGCATTTGAATATTGTAATTGCTTATGGCAAAAATTGCCTATGCAGGTCCACGTCATCGTATAGGCCCTAATACAACCATCTAGCCTATATTCAAAATTCCAATTTCTAGCTCTACTGCTTCCTCAAATACAAAGGGTATCATGTTTAGTACTTTTGAATACCTTTCAAACGGTTCTAGTAAGAATTTCCTAAGCCCCAGCTTTATACGACCCCTTCAGACCAAGAGTGGCCCTTAACTAAATTTCCGAATTTTCGTTCTTGTACGAATTTTCCAAAAACCCAGCCCTTTCTGCCCCTTCGGACCAAGAGTGACACTCACCCAAAATTTTAAGACTCTAGCTTCAGTTAGTCTATTACGAGTACTTTACTCTTTTATTAACATAGGTAGAGGGATAGAGGCGGATGACCATTTTAAAATCTGTTGTGAAAAGAAGACATTCTAAAGGCCTTCTATGGCTTCAAATGGAAGAAAATTTGTCCAAAATTTTCTAAAAATAGGGGTATTGAAAAATCAAAAAGATATTTACTTCAGATCTTCCGTATATTTCTCGTATTTAGTACCCTTCTCAGGTTTCCTACAAATAGATTTTCTCGAAGTATTCAATTAATACAGGACATTTCATTTATTTCCTAAAAATCACAATCTCTTACAGTTTTTCTGTAGATCGAAAGCCAATATCGGGTGTTCTATGGGAAAATGGTTTTTAATGGAATTTAATTAATGGAAGATCCTATAAATAATTTCCGTGGATTAAAAATAATTTTTAAATCTTCTATAAAACAGAGGTGAGTAAGTGAACTATCGCAGATCTTCCGTTGCTCCCCTGAATTTCCTATGAATAATATGTTAAAAAACAGTAAGTTTTAATACCCTCCACCATTAGGAACGAATTTGGAAATTTTCAAAAAATAAAATCCTTAAAAATTCTGTTAAAATCTTAAAAATAGCGAATATAGCCATTATATTGGGGTCTGCACGACGTGGACCTACAAAGGTATTGTTTGTCATAAGCCGTTACAATATTAAAATTCGAAACTATAACAAAAAACGGTGAATAATGTAGCTAAAATCATCAAAATACCGTACATAGAGAGGTACCGTTATATACGAAGACCTGGACGTGCATAGACAACTTTTTGTCACAGGCTGCAGCATCCATTACGAACTTCAAACACGACATCTCAAACAATTTCTGTGAGTATTGTACCTAAAATCGTTAAAATACCGAATATAGGGAGGTACTGATATATGGGGCCTATACGAAGACCTGGACCTGCACAGACAATTTTCTGTCACAGACTGTAGTTCCCATTACGAACTCTAAATAAGTAATTTGAAACTACTCCGGTGAATAATGACGCTAAAATCATCAAAATACCGAATACTGGGAGGTACCGTTATATGGGGGCTATACGAAGACGTGGGCCTGCGCAGACAATTTTCTGACTATGGCTGTAGTATCCATTACGAATTTCAAATATCAAATTTGAAACTATTCCGTTGAATAATGTCGCTAAAATCATAAAAATACCGAATATCGGGAGGTACGGTAATATGGAGGCTATATGAAAACGTGGACCTAAATGACCCATTTACGAACTTAACCTGCCTCAATTCGTTCGAGAAATAGC
Source organism: Musca domestica (assembly GCF_030504385.1). NCBI lineage: Eukaryota > Metazoa > Arthropoda > Insecta > Diptera > Muscidae > Musca > Musca domestica. Next base: position 1,103,862 of record NW_026712219.1, read on the forward strand.
GTGACTACAATAGACAGACATTCAGACGCTTAGAATTTTACGCTGATCACGAGTATATATATACTTTGTTGGGTCTGACATGAGTATTTCAAGGAGTTACAAACGGAATGACAAATCCATAGTATGGTGAAGGGTATTAAAAAACTCTCTCTGAGAAGCAACAGACCATCCAGAGGTGAGTAAATGAACAGATCTTCCGTTGCTTCCCTAAATTTCTTAAAAAAAGGGCTTTTTGAAGCGAGTTTATAAATAAAATACATATCACAAGACTTCTTCAAATAGAAGACTTTCCCAGAATTTCTTACAGCACACAAATCCCTGCTACCCAATAAATTTTTGCTTACACTGTACTTTAATCGTATTTGGTTTAATACCCCCCTCTCCCATCATAATACTAGCAAATGACATATCAACATTATGTCAACTAAGTTAAGTCTATTCTAGCGTACATTTGTGTGTGTGTGTGTGTGCGTACCTTCACTCATTTTACAAAATGCGTTTTGAATTTGAATATTCCATAGAATTCCCACAAATACCACTCACAAATTTCAACATGAGAGGACACATTCAAACAGCACCGTTTGATGTTCACATTGCCGTTCATTTTGGGTTATAGAATTGGCTTAGGAACTCCAAATGCAATAGCAGCGATAACAACAACAACGCAAACACTCTCGGAATATGGAAAATATGAACACGTCACGTCGTGTGCCAATGATAGTTTTTGCGTGTCGTGAATTTTAAGCTAGGATCTCTTCGGATACACATTCTGGCAAACAAACAAAATTGCTGTCGTTGGTGTTGAAGTTGTTATTTTTTTCTCTGATGACATACATTGAAACACATGTTTTGCGGGAATTTTTGGAAAATTTGCAATCGATTGGATTAAATCGAACCACATTTGTATATATTTTAAATGAAGAGTGGATTAGTTTGCTAGTATTTCATTGACAATATTTTCTAGATCATTGTGGCGAGAGATTTGATGTGAGGTATTATCAATGGAAGTGATGGAATTAAAATCTAAATATAGAAGTCCTTTAGAATGTTTTCTTTCTACAACAGATCTTAACATTATTGACTGACCGAACCGTATGAAAAATATTAAAAGGTACTAAATATGATACCCTCTGCATTTGAGGAAGCAGTACAGCTACAACTCTTAAATATGGTATGAGGGTCACTGATGAAGTATAGGGTGAGATGAAAAAACTGCAAACATCTTCAGACTGCTGTCATTTCTAAGCCACTCGTCCGACAGCTGTTAAAATTATTCCAGTGACAGCTCAGTATATTCTTTACAAGCGTACAAAAGCATTTTGGTGAGAATTTTCCAGAAAAAAAGTTATTCATGATGGAATTCAAGCGTGATAGTGTGATTTTTTCATATTTGGCTGGCTATCGTTAGAGCACTCCAGCATTTAAATGTGAATAAATCTTTTGTGTATCGTACCATCGCCTGTTACCTTGATACTGATAGCGTAGCCCGACGTCAAAGAAGTTTACGGAAGAAAACAGCAACATCAGCAGAAATGGTTTGGAAAGTATTGAAGCGACTTGATCGAAACCCGCGTCGCAGTAGCCGAAAAATGGCTCGTGAGCTAAACTTATTGCAATATTCCATTCGGCAAATATTGAAAAATGAGCTCGGGGTGAAGCCATTGAAATTGTAAAAAGTTCAAGAATTTACACTGCAACAGGAAGGAAATAGACTAAAACGAGCTAAAGAGTTGCTACCCTTAGCCGAAAGTGGTGAACTGTCGAATTTGGTTTTCGCCGATGAGAAAACAATCGTTGTCCAGCAGTTTGTATACAAAGAAAATTTTCGTGTTTACTTGCCAAACAGGTCAGCTGAAAGTGTGCACCTTCGGTTGGCCACCAAAACTCAAGCGCCGGCCATGATGATGGTGTGGGCCGCCATAACAGCCGATAGTCGCTCTCCGCTGGTATTAATCGACCATCAGAATATTATCGCGAAAATATTGTAGAGGGTATATCAAAGGCTTGGGCACGCAAACATTTTGGCCGCAGACCTTGGAATTCCAACAGGACTCAGCACCATCGCACTCAGCACGCGCCACCCAAGAATGGTTACAAAATGAGGTTCCTCGCTTCAATTCCAGTGCACAATGGCATCAAATCTCCGAATACCAATCTGTTGGACTATTGTGTCTGGATTATTTTGGAAAGCAAGGTTGGCACTAAAAAATACCAAACTGTCGATCATGTCAAGCAAACGCTTTGCCGGGAATGGACCCAAATACAAATACGTGTGACGGTTTCGTTGGCCGTTTGAAGGCCATAATTCGCCAATGGTGGCCAATTTGAACAAATCTAATAAATTTAATCTAACAAAATTTAGGACGATGTATGAACATATAAACATGTGCAAAGTTTGGACCATATTCCATATTTTCGCCGAGAGTTATGTTATGTAGACATGGCGATAATAATCGGAATTTATTCTGATGCCACGGTTATGGCGGTCCACATCATCAGCATGACCGGCGCTTGAGTTCTGGTGGCCAACCGAAGGTGCATATTTCCAGTTGACCTCTTTGGCAAGTAAACACGATCATTTTGTTTGTTTACAAACTGCTGGACAACGAATGTTTTTTTTATCGGAGAAAACCAGATTCGGTAGTTCACCACTTTCGACCAAGCGAAACAACTCTTTAGCTCTTTATAATCTATTTTCTTTCTGGAATTTCAATGGCTTTGCCCCGAGCTCAATTTTTCAATATTTGCCGAATGGAATATTATGATATGTTCAGGTCACGAGCCATTTTTCGGCAACTGCGCGAGTTTCGAACAAGTCGCTTCTTTACTTTTCGAACCATTTCTGCTGATGTTGCTGTTTTCTTCCGTCCACTTCCTTGAAGTCGGGCTACACTTCCAGTATCACGGTAACGAGCAATGGTAAGAGACACAAAAGATTTATTCACATTTAAATGCTGGAGTGCTCTAATAATAGCCACTTGAGATTTTCCAGCCAATTCTAGAGAAATCGCGCTTGAATTTCATCACGAATAACTTTTTTTCTGGAAAATTCTCACCAAAATGCTTTTGTACGCTTGTAAAGAATATAATGAGCTGTCACTGCAATAATTTTAACAGCTGTCGGTCGAGTGGCTTAGAAATGAAAGCAGTGTGAAGTGTTGGTTACAGTTTTTTCATCTTATATGTAGCAGGCTAAGAATTTTAAAAATTTAAAAAAAAAAATCGTATCGTCTTAGAATTTTGTTTGGAAAAAACTTACCAAATTTCAAAGTCTTGTTGTAACATATCGATAAACATTGTGGCTTGAAATGTGTTCGTGAATTTCAAAAAATCCAGCCTTATCTTGTCCCTTCACACCCTTAGCTTCAGCAATTTTGACCTAACTTTGTCAATCAATTATCTACCACAATTATCTGCTCTTTTTATATGTTTTCAAATTCATGGATATTTATTTTGGTGATATTCTGCGAATTGAGAATTCTAACCATTCAACATAAAATGTCCTTATCAAACACACTCACACATAATAAACTCTGCATACTCCAACATCGAACTTGATAAAATATATCCCAGAAAAAAAAAGGAAAATATCTTTTTCAAATCAAGTGCCTAAATATTGTGTTTTGTCAAAAGGACCCCCGAAGTGTCATTGATGTTCATTTGTTTTAAAAATGTTTTTGTTGTTGTTGTCTTTTGACAAGAATAAAACCAGTTATCAGACAAAAAATTAAAATACCATGAATGTCATCTCGTTTAGGTCAATTGTTTTGCTATTTGTTATTTAGAATTGTGGTTTTTGTTGGTTGCGTGGTTGGCATTTGTTGTTGTTGTTTTTGTAGCATACTAAAGCTTTTGATTCAACTACACAACAATTTATTTGTATCTAATGGTTGAAATGATTCCGTACAATAAATTGTAACAAATATCAGAAAATGGTGTAATTTTTTAAATGTATTTGTGATTGGCATTTATTTGTGGAAATAAATTGTGTGAATGTTTCTATTTGTTATGGAGGATAATTGATATTGGAGTTAAGTCAAAACTGCCGACAGATCTATACCCTCAGCCAATGTTCGAATATTTAAATACATTTTGTCTTCTTTTATGATTATTCAAATTGTTGACTCTCTAAAGCGTAGGTTCCGAAGGAATGGGCTAATCTTGACCATGTCGTATCGGACCTAAATAAATAAATAAATATTGCAACGTGGCAGGTTTGGAAAATATCGACTACTTTCTTCACTTTATATGAGATATGTGATAATTTATAGAAAATGTTTAAAGGAGTGTGAGGTGCCAGATATAGTCGACCGAAGTATTCCGTTTTCATACCGCATCTAATACAGAAAAATATATTGGTATGGGAAAAATTATAAAAAAATCGAACATTTATATCGAATTTTATGCGAAATAATAAATTTGATATTCATCTCAGGTTTCTGGTTGAGAAAAATATTTGGATATTGCAAGTTGTATAGAACCGCTGATTTGCTTCGCAAGTTATGACAGATAACAAGTAAAAAACATTAAGTTCGGCCGGGCCAAACTTTTATACCCTCCACCTTAGGGTAAAGGAAACATTAGAAGAAATGTGGAAAAAACCATTAAAATGCCGAATATCGGGAGGTACCGTTATATGGGGGCTATACCAAATCGTGGTCCTATACATGCAATGTTTCGCCAAAGGAACTAGAACCCATTATGAACTACAAATACCAATTTTCAGACAAATCCGTGAAAAAATGTGGCAAAAATCCTCAAATTACCGAATATCGAGAGGTACCGTTATATGGGGGCTATACCAAAACGTGGACTTATAATTACAATGACTCGCCACACGAGCTGGGACCCCATTATGATCTACAAATACCATTTTTAAGACAAATCAGTAAAAAATGTGGTAAAAACCATCAAAATACCGAATATCGGGAGGTACCTTTATATGGGGGCTATATCAAAACGTGGACCTATACATGCAATGTTTTGCCACACGCACAGGTACTCGTTGTGACTTACAAATACCAATTTTCAGACAAATTCGTGAAAAAATGTGGCATAAATCATCAAAATACCCAATATCGGGAGGTACCGTTATATGGGGACTATACCAAAACGTGGACCGATATATCTCATTTCCAAAACGAACCATACTAGACACAATAAAAATTGCTCTGCTAAATTTTGGCGCTCTACGTCAAATAATGTGGGCTGTATCGTGATTTCAACGAACGGACAGATAGACAGACGGACTTCGTTAAATCGACTTAGAATTTTATGCAGATTATGAATATATATACTTTATGGGGTCTACGACGAATATTTAAGGATGTTACAAACGGAATGACAAAGTTAATATACCCTCCTTTCCAAGTTGGAGGGTATAAAAATAGATCCTTTGTGGTTAAGGTACCAGAAGGGGTTCGCAGATATATATATCTTCAACAAACAACAGATCTTGTTTTAGTATGTGGGGGAGGTACCAGAAGAAATAGTCCGATCTCCACCATCTTTGTAAAAAATTTTGTGTTGATAGAAATATTGAGTTGTGCCAGGTCTGAATGGAATGGGATTTTAATTTCGCGTTTTATGAGTTTCATGAATTTTTAAAAATGTTGATCCTTTGTGGGGGAGGTACCACAAGGAGTTCAGGGATATGTTCCATCTTCACACCAGACCTTGGCTTAATAAGGTTATTGTGATGTGTGAAATGTGAAGACAATCTTAGGTACTTGATAGAGTGGACCGATATCGTCCATTTTCGTACCTGTCTTAGCACTGATGGAAATATTAGGATTTGCAAAGTTGGGGCAAAATAGGATCTTCCTTTCCCATTCTAAAAATGAAAATATATGTACTACTTTTTTTGAAAATTTCGACGTTTTATGGGGGAGTTACCAGATATCGTTCCGAACTCGATCTAAAATTGAGTAGCATTACGATGAACCAAGTTTGGAGAAAATCAGGTACTCCCTTCGAAAGTTGTCTGGCGTATCAGCCAGCTAGACAGACGTTTTTCCGTGAGGCCTAATTGGCCTTAGCAAATGATATATATCCTTTGTAGCCATATGGCTGAGGGTATAAAAAAGCAGCTAAGTTCAGCCGTGCCCTCCACTATTTGAAAGAACTTGCAAAGTGTAAAATCCGTAGATGAAAATGCCTCAAAATTGTAAAAAATACCGAATATCGTTAGGCAAACTTATATAAGGACCTATATATGATTTCCTATCAGAGAATATAGTTCCTAGTGCCAACATCAAATACCAACTTTAAAATAATACCGTTGAAGCAATTTTATGTGGAAGGTATTAGCACTCACTGTTTGTAACATGGAGAAGGAAGCCTGATAGATCCATAGTTCCTTTTAATGATCTGCATAGAATCACATTCTGAGTCGATTTATGCATTACCGTCCGTCTGTATGTATTTTTGTAAACAAAGTACAGGTCATTTGTTTGGTACAAGGACGAACCCTATTGCAAGTGGAGATAATCGGTCAAAATATTGATGTAGCTCCCATATATTTCTTCGTCCGATTTGCCTTTTATTGTGTACCAAATGTGTAATATAAGTCCAAAAAAGGATGGAATTTGGCATATACAACCAAATTGAGCCTAGAGATAAGTATGTAAAATTTTATGAAAATCGATTCATATATAGGTATAGCTCCCATATATAAATATTATGCATCCGATTTGTTATTTTTTCCTCCACAATTGTACAGAATCACCTTTACCTCAGAAATACCTTTGCTAAATTTGATCGAGATCGGTTCATATTTGTATATAGTTCTCATATCCAAAATGACCACATAAACATCCATAATTACATGAAGAATTTCACCTTCCAAATTTCAACGCACCTCAATATGCAAGGCCTTGAGAAAAATACAACCAACACCCACTTTTACATTCCCCCTAATCGGATTGAACTTTCCTAGTCGGAAAAACAGCATCAGCTGAAGACTTACAAATAAAATATTCATGTTTTTATTTCGATAAGTACGTGTTAGCACATTACATATGCCCATACATACATACATATGCAAATAATGTACATGTGTATGTTAGATATTGACATTTGTATTTACAAATTGAATTTATAATTCCAAAAACAAAACCATGTGTGCATGTGTCCAATGCCAGATAACAGCAACGAGAAGAGTTAGTTGTCCTGTCACATCAAACCTCAAAACACATAACGGCCAACCGTTGTGTATTGAGGTTAGAAAGAAACACAAAACAAACACTATGTAGAAAGCGCACGCAAAAAAAAACAAAAACTACAAATAATTTATTCATAATTTCATTTGTAATGCTCACTGCGAATATATGATGTTGTTGCTATTTTTTTTTTTTTTTTGTTACTATTCAAGGACACAAAAATGACACAACAATTTTACTCAGGTGGCGACTCGTAAAAAATAAGGATGGCAAAGAAATTTTTGAAGTTATAAATGTCTTCTTCTAGAGGCAGTAGTACTTCTAAACACAGAAAACCCTTTAAAGACTTCTGTAGACCAAAGGCCTTTTGAAGGTCTTGTGACGACCTTCTCGATGTCTTACATTAGTAAAATCTAGACCTCAACCAGTTTTTTATACCCTCAGCCATATGGCAATAGAGGGTATATATCATTTCATACGGCCAAAACCTGCACATGGATCAAATACGGACAGGACATTTGGAGTCGATCTAGCAATGTCTGTCAGCCTGTCTGCTGGCAGGAGCACACGACAACTCTCGAAGGGAGTATCTGATTTGGTCCAAACTTCATACATCCTAAGATTATTATCAAACATAGAACGAGTTCGGAGATGGGCAATATCAGTCCAAACCTTCTGGCAGGTCCCCCAATAAAGATCGATATTTTCAAACAAAATAGTTTACTGCACAGAAAGAGAAAGTATAATCCGATTGTGCTTCAACTTTGCAACTCCTAATATTTGCATAAGTGCCAAGTTAGGTCCATCCATCCAAAAGGTCAACATTTTGAATAATTACAACTCCTATAAAATGTGATGTAAGTGTCCGATTGTTTACCAGACCCGAGGTCTGGTGTCAGATGGAATATATTAGTCCACTCCTTCTGGTACCTTTCCCACAAAAGGCTTAACATTTTCAATATCCATGAAGCTCATAAATTGGCACATTTCAATATTTCCATCTACACAAGATATGTTGTAAAGATGATGGTACTTACCTCACATAAGCATACAACTCTCTTCATATTTCACACATACAAACATTCTTGCGAACACATGATCTGCTGTGAAGATGGGATATATCGGTTAACTCCTTCTGGTATCTCCATCACAAAGGGTTATAATTTTCAATACAGGGTTGCCCATATTCGACGGACCTTTGGGCCCATTCCAATCGACGAGGCTTGTCCGCAGGCAACATTCTTTGCGTCAATTGAATTTTGTACGGAAACAAATGCAAATAAATGCGAATAATCCGTTGTAAAGTGGACCGAGCCATCGGTCATATCAGCGATATTCTCGACCGATCGCCTTGGTCGACTTTTATATGGCCTCTTCGGATTAGAAAGAGCCTTACCAGTCGTATAAACGCTTAATGGTGTTCTTAGAAGGCGCACTTCTCACATTTTTTAATGTTTTAAAAGCACGTTGAGTTTTCACAATTGACTTCTTCTGTTGAATGTAAATTTCAACTATGTAAGAGCGCTCGCGTGGCGTGTATTGGTTCATGGTAAAAATCTGCTTAGACTGGCGCTTCAAACGCGGTATGTCATTAAACGATGTGACATCTCTGTCAAAAGTTATGGCGTTGCCAGATGGGTCCGTCGAATATGGGCAACCCTTTACTTTTATCTGTCATAACTAGCGAAGCAGGTCAGCGAATCTTCACAACTTTCTATATCTAAATATTTCTCTTAACCAGAAACCTGAGATGAATATGGTATTTTAGATTTCGCATATTATTGGATATAAATTTTCGATATTGCTGTAATTTTGCCCATACCAATACTTTTATCTGTTTTAGATGAAGTATGAAAATGGAATACTGTTACCTCACGCACATTTCAAAATTTTCTAAAAATTATCACGTATCTCATATACAGGGTGAGATGAAAAAACTGAAAAAACCAACTTTAGACTGCTGTCATTTCTCAGCCACTCGTCCGACAGCTGTTAAAATTATTTCAGTGACAGCTCATTATATTGTTTATGAGCCTACACAAGTGGCTATCGTTAGAGCACTTCAGCATTTAAATGTGAATACATATTTTGTGTCTCGTACCATCGCTCGTTACCGTGACTGGTAGCGTAGCCCGACGTCAAGGAAGTGGAGGGAAAAAACAGCAACATCAGAAGAAATGGTTCAAAAAGTAAAGAAGCGACATGATCGAAACCCGCGTCGCAGTGGCCGAAATATGTCTCGTGAGCTTAACATATCGCAATATTCCATTCGGAAAATATTGAAAAATGAGCTCAGAGTAAAGCCATTGAAATTCCAAAAAGTGCAAGAACTTACACCCCAACTGAAAGAAAACAGACTCAAAAGAGTTAAAGAATTGCTTCGATAGGCCGAAAGTGGTGAACTGCCGACTTTTTTTCCGATGAGAAAACATTCGCTGTCCAGCAGTTTGTAAACAAACAAAATGATCGTGGTCAGCTGAGAATGTGCACCTTCGGTTGGCTACCAGATCTCAAGCCCCAGCCATGGTGATGATGATTGTTGCTCTCCGTTCGTATTAATTAACCGTGGCATAAGAATAAATGCCGAATGTTATCGCGAAAATATTCTGGAGGGTGTAATAAAGCCTTGAGCACGCAAACTTTTTGGCCGCAGACCTTGGACATTCCAGCAGAACTCAACACCATCACACTCAGCACGCTCCACTCAAGAATGGCGCTTATTCTAAAATTTGATTCTATTTCCGACATATTTTGTTTTCTTTCAATAAAATTAAAAAAAAAAAATGTAAAAATTTTGGCGTTTCACCTTGTTGCAGCTTTTTTTATCTCACCCTGTATATGGGAGATATATCCAAATTGGAACAGATCTCGATAAAAGTGATATTTCTGAAGTCTATGATCAAATATTATTGCTGTAATATGCACCCTATTACGAAAGTAAGGCAAAGTGCCAGAATTCACTACGTCCGGGCAAATATAAAAGTCATTTAGTGCAAAATAAACCTAAAATCGGATTAATATATATGGGAGCTATATTTATATCTATCGATCTTGATTAAATTTGAAACAGGTATAGCTGGCCTGTATCTGTATATTTGGTGGAAAGTGCCAAAATTCAGTCAATTTGGACAGAAATTAACCGTTTGGTGCACAATAACTGAAATCGGTCGAGGGATCATAATAAAACATGTATTGCTGGGCTGTATATGATATCTGGTACCAAATATCATTATTGTGGAGTGCATATTACGAATGTGAAGGACATAGACATCAAATCGAATTAAACATATATATGGAAGACATGGTTATATCTAACCAATTTTTCACAAAATTTTGAAGGACTAAATGGCCAGAATTACGTTGTTTTTAAAAGATTTTTAAGGACCAAAAAACGTTAAATTGTTAGGAATATTTTCTACAAGGACCAAAAACGTGGATTTTTAAAGAATATTTTTTCAAGGACTAAAGAACCAGAAACTTTGATTTTTAAAGAATATTTTTTCAACGACAAAGAACGTGGGCATTTGAATAATTTAAGGACTAAAGAGACAAAAATACATAAATTTTTAAAGTAATATTTTTTTTAAGGACCCAAAAGCGTGGATTTTTTTAAGAAAAAAAAAATAGCTTTTTATAAAATTTTTTTTGTTCAAGGAACAAAAAACATGGATCCTTAAGAAAAAATTTTTCAAGGACCAAAAACGTATTTTTTAAAAAATGTTTTTTTCTTTCAAGGACCGGAAACGTAGATTCTTAAAGAATATTGTTTTCAAGGATCAAGATACTAAAAACTTTGATTTTTAAAGAATATTTTTTCAACGACAAAGAATTTAGGTATTTAAATAATTTAAGGATTAAAGAGCCAAAAATACGTCAATTTTTAAATAATTTTTTTTCAAGGACCAAAAAAACGTGAATTCTAAAGGAATATTTTTTTCAAGGACCCAAAAGCCTGTTTTTTAAGAACCAAAAAAAAATAGTTTTTTTTTCAAAGGCGAAAGAAAATGGATCCTTAAAGAAAATTCTTCTCAAGGACCGAACACGTATTTTTTAAAAAATGTTTTTTCTTTAAGGTCCAAAAACGTAGATTTTTAAAGAATATTGTTTTCAAGGATCAAGGGACCACAAATTTTGATTTTTAAAGAATATTTTTTTAACGACAAAAAACGTGGGCATTTAAGTAATTTAAGGACTAAAGAGCCAAAAATGCGAATATTTTTAAAGAGTTTTCTTTTTTTAAGGACCAAGAAACTTGAATTGTAAAGGAATATTATTTTCAAGGACCCAAAAGCGTGGATTTTTTTCAAGACGCAAAAAATTTAGATTTTTAAAAAATATTTCTCTTCAAAGACCAAAAAACATGGAACCGTAAAGAAAATTCTTTTCAAGGACCAAAAACTTATTTTTTAAAAAATGTTTTTTCTTTTAAGGACCAAGAACGTAGATTCATAAAGAATATTTTTTTTTTCAAGGAACAAAAACGTAAAGAATATTTTTTTCAAGAACTAAAAACGTAGATTGTAAAATAATATTTGTTCAAGGATCAAAGAACCAAAAAGCTTTTGTAAGATATTTTAAGAATATTTTTTCAAGGACATACTTTTTGAATTTTTAAATTATTTATAAGTGCGACAAACATTGTTTTTTAAAAAAAAACATACTTTCAAGGACCAAAAAAACATGAACTCTTACAAAATACTTGAAAACACTTTTTTTAAAGAATGTATTTTTCAATGACCAACGGTACAAAAACATGAATTTTTAAGGAATTATTATTTTGGACCAATGCATCAAAAAGCCATGGGACCAAACTTGAATTTTCCAAAGAATATTTTTTCTGGGACCAAAAAAATAGAAAAAACTTAAAAGATTTTCCAATAATATGAATTTTCAATCACTAAGCACTCTATAGTGAGAATACCTTTTTTATAAGTCCTTCTTTTTTTTAAAGGTTTCTAATATAAGATTTACATGTCAATTTTCATTAAGTTTAGTTTTGTTTCACATGACGTTTTTATTATTACATTTTGCATGTATTAATTTTTTTTTAAATATGTAATTTGCAATATCATCTTCAAGATACGTGTACGAACTTCATAAATTCTGCACCATAACCCGAACGTTCACTTATTTAACAGGGAGTAATAACTGTACTATGTCATCCGAGTGGACACTTTATTATCTCCTCCATCAAAATATGAGCTTTGCTCCATTTATTACGGTGTGGGCGGCAGAAAGTGGTGAAGGTGTGTGGGTGGCTCTTCATGGCTCCAATAATGCCATAGTCACTATGAAAGTAATGCTATAGGTTTTTGTTGGTACTCTCTCTCTCCCCTCTCTCCATTCCTTGGGACTTTTGTTGTAAGACAGTGGATATTCATATTTTATGGGTCATATTTATCATTTAACGCTTCGCAAGTTTATGAAGATGCATCGTCTCATCCTTAAGATATGGCAAAAAAAAACTGAAAATCTGCAACTCAGGTTAATGTAATATTAAAGTAAAAAAAAATATATAAAAAAGTATGACGAAGATAGAAAACTGATGTGCAATAATAAAATAAAAACAAAAAAGAAAATCAGACATCTATAACAAATTTTTCGAAATACATCAGTTTACTCCTTCTGGTGCCTCCCCCACAAAGGGTCAACATTTTTAATATCCATGAAGTCCGTAAATCGCGAAATTAACATACGAAGGGCCACATTTTTGAAAATCCATGAAGCTCATATTACGCAGAATAGATAAGATAATGATAGAAATCGGACCATACCTTCTGGTTCCTCCCCAACAAAGGCTCAAAGTTTTGAATAACCAAAAGGTTTATAAAATCTGAAATAAGGATCTGGGTCCTTTCACATTTCACACATTCCATTATTTCTACTAACACAAGATCTGCAGTGAAGATGGTATATATCGGTCCACTACTTCTGGTACTTCCACCACAAAGGGTCAAAATTTTTGAAAATCCATGAAGCTAATATTACGCAGAATTAAAATCCGATTCCATTCAGATTTGACACATCCCAATACTTCTATCAACACAAGATCTGTTATAAAGATGATAGAGATCGGACCATACCTTCTGGTTCCTCCCCAACAAAGGCTCAAAGTTTTGAATAACCAAAGGGTTTATAAAATCGGATATAAGGATCTGGGTCCCTTCACATTGGTACATCTCTACATTTCTATCAAAACAAGATCTGTTTTAAAGATCGTAGAGATCGGACCATTGATTCTGGTACATTCCCCACAAAAGGATAATGAATAACAAATCGCTCTAAGAAAGCGAAATAAGCATCCAATTCTTTTCAAATTTCACACATACACACATACAAACGTTTTCGCTAACACAAGATCTTTTGTGAAGATGATGTATATTTCCGGACCCCTTCTGGTACCCCATCCAAAAAGGTTCACAATTTTCAATAATTTTATCTGTCATAAGTTGTGAAACAAGTCAGCGATTCTAATTCTCTCAACCAGAAACCTGAAATGTATATAGAATTTATGATTTCGCATAAAATTTGATATAAATGTTCGATATTCATGAAATCTTCCCCATACCAATATTTTTATCTGTATTAGATGTAGTATGAAAATTGACTAATTCGGTCGACTATATCTGGTACCTCACGCACATTATAACATTTTCTAAAAATGATCACATATCTCATATAAAGTAAAGAAAGTAATAGATACAGTCCAAACCTGACACGTCGCAATAATTAGGACCGATACGAAATGGACAGTATTGGCCCAATCTCTTGGAACCTACTGCATAGACGGTCATCAATTTGAATAATCTTAACAAAAGTCAAAATGTATTCAAATATACGAACATTGCTTGAGGGTCCGACTGTCGGCAAAACCCACCGATACCTTTTTAACTTGTTTCTTGTTTATAATCCACAAAATCACAAAATTTTGATGTAATGGGCCAAGTAAGGAGCTAAGAGAAGAAGGTATCTCAGCATTACAGGGTGAGATAAAAAACTGCAACAAAGTCAAACGCCATAATTTTTACTTGTTTTTAAATTTAATTGAATGAAAGCAAAAAAAATATCGATAATAGCATCAAATTTTGGAATAAGTTAAGATTTGTTCGAATTAGTCACCTTTGGCACGAATTATGGCCTTCAGACGGCCAATGAAACAGTCACACGCTGCCGAATTCGGAATTTTGACCCGTACCCAGCGAAGCGCTTGCCTGGGGTCATCGATACTTTGGTATTCTTTAGTGCCACCCTTGCTTTCCAAAATACTCCAAACACAATAGTCCAACGGATTGTTTTGGTGGTGATTGTGCGCTGGAAATGAAGCGAAGAACCACATTTTGTAACCATTCTTGGGTGGTTCGTGCTTGAGTCCTATTGGAATGTCCAAGATCTGCGGCCAAAATGTTTGCGTGCTTAAGGCTTTAATAAACCCTCCAAAATATTTTCGCGATAATATTCGGCATTTATTCTGACGTCACGGTCGATTAATACGAGCAGAGAGCGACCATCATCTGTTATGGCAACCCACACTATCACCATGGCCGGTGCTTGAGTTCTGGTGGCCAACTGAAGGTACACATTTTCAGCGGAACTCTTCGGCAAGTAAGCTCAATCATTTTGTTCGTTTACAAACTGCTGGACTGCGAATGTTTTCTCATCGGAGAAAACTAACACTCATCGGCAGTTCAACATTTTCGGCCAAGCGAAGCAACTCTTAGTTCTCTTGAGTCAATTTTCTTTCTCTTGCGGTGTAAGTTCTTGCACTTTTATTTAGCCATGTCCGTCTCTCTGTCTGTCTATCCGTCTCTTTGACTGTCTGTCTCTCCGTTGTAATCACGCTATCTTTCGAACGAATTGAGATACAAGGCTACAATTTTGCACACATGTTTATTTTGCAAGTAGGCAGGTTAAGTTCGTAAATGGGCCATGTAAGTCCACGTTTTTATATAGCCCCCATATAACGGTACCTCCCTATATTCGGTATTTTGATGATTTTAGCGACAATATAATTTTTTAATTTTTTGAAAATTTGCCAAATTTGAAGCAAATGGTGGAGGGTATTTAAAGTTCGGCCCGGCCGAACTTACAGCTTTTTTTTACTTGTTTGGAATTTCAATGGCTTTACCACGAACTCATTTTTCAATATTTGCCGAATGGAATATTGCGATATGTTCAGCTCACGAGCCATTTTTCAGCCACTGCGACGCGGGTTTCGATCAAGTCGCTCCTTTACTTTTCGAACCATTTCTGCTAATGTTGCTGTTTTCTTCCGTCCACTTCCTTGACGTCGGGTTATGCTACCAGTATCACGGTAACGATCGATAACGAGACACAAAAGATTTATTCACATTGAAATGCTGGAGTGCTCTAACGATAGCCACTTGTGATTTTCCAGCCAAATATAAACACTATCAGCTTGAAATCCATCGCGAATAAGTTTTTTTCTGGAAAGTTCTCACCAAAATGCCTTTGTAAGCTTGTAAAAAATATAATGAGCTCTCACTGGAATAATTTCAACAGCTGTCGGACACGTGGCTTTGAAATGGCAGCAGTCTGAAGTTGGTTGCAGTTTTTTCATCTCATCCTGTATTTTGGGACTTTTGGCTTGTTTTCTCTTAACTATCCCCTTAATTTGCAAACCAATTATTATTATTTGCAATATTGCCCAAGACACTACAACGGATTCCAAGGAATTTTAATCCGATAATTCCAAAATATATAAAAAATGTGGTACCTTACCTCCTCTAATTAGGCTACTTTGCGATATAAACTTTCAAAACACAAATATACGTGTCTTCTATTTTTAGCTCTACCTTCATAATCTACTGGATTATAAATGTAATTATTGAAAAAAAACTGGAGTTTTGACCCACAGTGTCTTTTTGTAAATAAAGATATTACTAATATTTAATGTTTTACCCAGGGACTTTACACTCGTTGGATATTTCGAAGTACCTCCGTCATGCATTCATTTATTTTCAAGACTGATTCATTATTTCAATAAACACCACAAGCGTTTTGAAAAATCACCATAAAATATTTTACCATCTTCAAAAGACAACTAAAGGTTTCTCAGTTGGTTACGAGAGTCTGAGAGAATCTCTAGACGAAGATTCTCATTATAGCTTATCAACATCGAACGTGCTGCATCTGTCCAAAGTGGAAGACAAGTTTTGAGTGACTTTTGCAAAACCTATTCAGTTATCGATTAGCAAGCTGCCAGCATGGTTGGAAGACAGATTTTGTGTTTATTTCTCATTGCTGCTCTCTGCCTCTCCCTACGCTCTGTGGCTGGTCAAGACACCGTGACTTCAACTTGCACAAATCAAACCGTCCGTCAATTTTGGCATGAGTCAAGTGATCCAACATGCGGTGTGGATGTTCGCAGCGCTTTTCAAGTCTATGGCAAAATTTCGGGGAGCAAAACGAATATTGATCAGTTCGATGCGTTAATTAAAGATGAGATTGCGAAGAGCTTAAATGAGATACTGGTGTCAGAGATTGTGGTAGCAATACAGAGGGGCCTCCTAACAAAGGCTAAACATTTGTCAATTTTTGATTCCGAATTGTATAAAATCGATTACAATTTAATTCAGATGATATGGAAAAATGTCTTGGAAAAATTGCACGATCACCAAACACAGCCCGCCTTAATTGTGGAACAAGTAATGATGGCTCTAACCAATGCCAAACTGAAATTTGACATAATTCAATATTTTTGGTCTCATTACGATTTGAAGTATAGGCATTATGGTAACTTCCTACCCAGTTTTACCTATGCCCTAACCACATTACTCAACAATGATTTGGGACAGCTAGACACCCACCAAGCCATAGCTGCCGAACAAATACTCAACGAGTTGCCGCAACAATTGTTGGACATATATCAAAGTCAAAAGGTCAATGTAACGATACTCAATCGTGGTCTCCAGGAATATATGTTGGCCGATCAGGACAGAGGCCCCACAGCAGAGAAACGCCTCGTCTTCACTTATATACGAGCTGCTAACTCACCAAAAATAAAAGGGAAATTTAAGTTGCAATTCAATGCCAGAGGTATGGTGTCCATAGCAGTACATTTCCTAGGTGCACCGAGATGCTTAAAAGCCGATGAAGATAATGTTTCATTTTGCCCCAATTGCATGGATTCGTGTTCAACAGCCCAGTGGTGGAATGTAGTTTGGCCATTTGGAAGGCGATCGAGAGGTGAAGATGTTGATGATCCCTATGTTTATCTGCAACATTCGGCGAATGGTAATCTATTGTGTGCCACAAGACCATATGATGCCAATCGTCGTTGGCTGCAAGTAATGGCTGTACGAGACCGCATGTCCATGGAATCATGTCAATGGAAAATTTCACAAAGGCGTAGATAGATACAGGAGATCTTAGGGGCAAAATTGATATTGTAATTATATTTTTTTGAAAAGGAAATAAATAAAATGTATTAATTTTTAAGATTAAAAATAAAAGCTCACATTTTTTTCCTTGGAAAAATATTTAAAAATCAGTAAGGAAAGCTCAAAAGACGGGCGGGGCAGATTATATGATACCCCGCCCATATTTAGTAGAGCTTTCGTAAAATAAAGGTTTATATTGCAATTTCTGTGCCCTATGAGATATCTGGTACAAAATATCATTATGGTAGAGTGCATATTCCGAAAGTTGGAAGATTTAAACACCAAATCGGATGAAATATATGTATGGGAGCTATAGCTATTATCTGAACCGATTCTCGTCAAATTTAAAGTATTTATTTCTATACTCGGTCGGAAGTCCCAAAACTCACACAATTTGGACTGATATTTGCTATGAAACAAGAAACCTGAAATCGGATGAAACATATATATATAGGAGCTACAGCTGAACGGAATTTCACAAAATTTTAAGTTCATGCTTGTAGGCTGAATTCGGTAGGAAATACCAAAATTCACTCTATTTGGACTGATATTAGCCATTTGGTACACAATAAACCTGCAATCGGTCGTAGATATAAATGGGAGCTATATCTAAATTTGAACCGATTTTCACCAATTTCAAAAGGGTTCGTCCTTGAGCCATTAAAAAAAAATTCTGTACAGAAAAACAATCCTCAGGGACCTGAGGAGTTTTTTCTATACGAAAAAAATCCTCAGGGACGTGAGGATTTTTTTTTTTCTGTACGAAAAACACTCCTCAGGGACCTGAGGATTTTTTTCTATACGAAAAATAATCCTCAGGAACCTTAGGTTTTTTTCTATACAAGAACAATCCTCAGGGACCTGAGGAATTTTTTCGATACGAAAAACAATCCTCAGGGACCTGTGGAATTTTTTTCGATACGAAAAACAATCCTCAGGAACCCGAGGAATTTTTTTCTATACGAAAAACAATCCTCAGGGACGTGAGGAATTTTTTTCTATACGAAAAACAATCCTCAGGGACGTGAGGAATTTTTTTCTATACGATCTAACAATAACAATCCTCAGGGACCTGAGGAATTTTTTTCTATATGAAAAACAATCCTCAGGGACCTGAGGATTTTTTTTTTTTTCTATACGATCTAACAGTAACAATCCTCAGGGACGTGAGGAGTTTTTTTTTTTATACGAAAAACAATCCTCAGGGACCTGAGGAATTTTTTTCAGGTACCTGAGGAATTTTTTTCTATTCGAGAAAAATGTAGCACTATTTGAACTTCAAAATATACTGTATAAGTCTTCGTTACGTTAAAGACTTCCTGCTCACAATCTAAATCATGTTTGACAACTTAAACCCCATCCGTTCAACTCTCACTTTCTTTTAACATTAAAATCTAACACAAGAAATCTACTTTTAAAATTATTTCCGGCGCCAAGATTTCTGCCACACGACAATTTCAATTTATCTGGCGCCCAATAAATCGCTCGTTGTCTTTCTCATAAGCAGCATCGTTCAAGTTTGTGGAACAGGGTGTTTTGGTTGTCATTTATACACACACATCTATACAGTATCTATTTCTATTGAATATTATTATTACCCGAGCAAAAGTTTTATCAAAATTAACGTTAACTCACTTTTGTAAGAAATTAAAAAAAAAAAAATGAAAATGCCAAAGTTTTCATTTTCATGGTAGCAATTTAGCGCACAAATTTTCTTAAAACTTTTATGACAGGAAGAAGAAACCAAAATGAAGAAAAAAAAAATACAACAACAACACCACACACTAACCAAACACTACTTAGGTGAGGAGATACCAAATATTAAAAAGTTATTATTTCCTTAAGAATTCTGTTGTTTTTTTTTTTTTTTTGTGGTTCTGCTGTTTTTTCCTTGCCGGATGATGTTATCCAAGAAAATGAGGGCAACTAACAGAAAAACTATTTGGAATTTTAAGTACTTACCTTTCCTTCGTTGGCATCGCTGGCATGATAGCGCACTTCCAGTGACCCACCCAAGACAGCGTACCAGAAACGACCTTGTTCGCCGGCACGAAAAACTAGAAATAGAAAAAATTTTATATAATGAAAAAGGAAAATAAAAACAAAAACAAAGCCGAATAATTCAATAAAAAACAAGTAAAAAAGCTGCAAGTTTGGCCGGGCCGAACTTTAAATACCCTCCATCATTTGGAACGAATTTGCCAATTTTTAAAAAAAATAAAACCCGTAAAAATTCTTTGAAAATCTTAAACATACCGAATGTAGCCAAATTAGGGTCTAAACGACGACGTGGACCTGCATAGGCAACTTTTGTCATAAGCCATTACAATATTCAAATGCGAAATTTGAAAAAAATGGTGAATAATGTAGCTAAAATCATCAATATAAGGAAGTACTATTATATGGGGGCTATACCAAAATATGGACCTGGACAGACAATTTTCTGCCTTAGGCTGAAGTATTCCTTACGAACTTTACAAACTATGTCGCTAAAATCATCGAAATACCGAATATAGGGAGGTACCGTTATATGGGGGCTATACGAAGACGTGAATATGCACAGATAATCTCATGTAATATTCTGTAGTATCCATTACGAACTTCGAATACCAAATTTGAAATAAGTACGGTTAATAGTATCGCTAAAATCATTAAAATAACGAATATCGGGAGGTACTGTTATATGGGGGTTATACGAAGACGTGGACCTGCACAGACAATTTTCTGTGTTAGGCTGTAGCATCCATTACGAACTTCAAAGACCAAATTTGAAACAATTCCGGATCAAGAAAATATATACTTTGTGGGGTCTAAAATGTATATTTCGAGATGTTACAAACGGAATGACAAACTTAATATACCCTCCATACTATGGTGGGGGGTATATAAATAGATATTTGAAATAAGAAGTTATTATCTAAACCAGATCATAATTAGCAATTTTATCTAGGCAATAATACATACACAAAATGTGAAGCATATTTTTAGGCTGAAAATGATATTTTCATTTTTCAAGAGAAAAACAATTTAAATTACATCTTGAAATGATTACAGGAGCTAACCTTTTAGATATAATATTTTTTATTAGGGGCCACCAGAGACGATATCGTAGAGAATATTTGCAACGACTGTAAGGGCTATCAGAAAAAATTATTAAGGTTTAAGGTTCATGGATTTTAAGGATATTTTCTAAGGACCAATTTCGTTTAAGAACATTTAGAGTCGATCTAGAGAAGTCCGTCCGTCCGTCCATCTGTCTGTCTGTCTGGCTGGTGAGCACGATAACCCTCGAAGGGAGTATCCGATTTGGTACATCGTAATAGATTTTGTCAAACTTAGATTGAGTTCGGTACCTCCTCCACAAAAGGTCGAAATTTTCAAAAAATATATTTTCTGCAAAGAATGAGGATGGATAATCCGATTTTGCTCCAACTTTACAAATCCTAAGATTTGCGTATGAGCCAGGTCAGGCGCGAAAATGGACAATATCTGTCCACTCCATCAAGTACCTCCCTTACAAAGGGTCAAAATATTGAATAATTATGACTCTTATAAAATGTGGTGTATCGGACCACTTTTTCTGGTACCTCCCCCACAAAAGGGTCAACATTTTCAATATCCATGAAGCCCATAAAACGCGAAATTAACATCCGATGTCATTCAAATTTGGTACATCTAAATATAAACAAATTCTGTTATAAAGATGGTGGAGATCGGACAATTTCTTCTCATAACTGCTTCACATGGGGTTCGAGTTTTTGA
This sequence comes from Musca domestica, assembly GCF_030504385.1. Classification (NCBI taxonomy): domain Eukaryota; kingdom Metazoa; phylum Arthropoda; class Insecta; order Diptera; family Muscidae; genus Musca; species Musca domestica. The sequence goes on from NW_026712219.1 coordinate 1,125,184, forward strand.
AAAACAAAACGCTCAAAGAAAGCGAAACAAGCATCTAACTCTCTTCAAATTTCACACATACAAAAATTTAGTTTAACAAAAGACCTATTGCGAACCCCTTCTGGAACCTCACCCTGAATAATCGTAACAAAAGTCATAATATATTTAAATAATCGAACATTGGCGGAGGGCAAAACCGACTGATGTTTTTGAACTTGTTTTTTTTTTTAACAATTAGAACAGGGAACGTGGTTTTTTCCAACAGAATTTTTTTATAGATTGGCGGAACAACCAACGTGAATTTTTTGAATGGATTTTTAGAGTTATAAACCTTCATTCTTTTCAGGGTCTTTCAGTTTAAACGTTGATTTTCCAGGACTTTTCAAAGACTTTGAATGTTATGATCTTCGAAGAATTTTTTAAGACTTTCTGAAGAAAGAACATGAATTTTGAAGGAAATTGTCAAGGACTTTCAAAACTATGAATTCATTTTTGGGATTTTTGAAATATTGCCCAAGAACTATGAACGTGAAGTTTTTAATTAAGGACTTTCAGATTTTTTCCCGCTATTTTTTCTATTTTCTTATTCTATCTATTTTCGTATTTATTTTATAATTTTTGGGAACTAACATTTTAGGGGTTTTTAAGAACAATTGAAATTAATATTGGGGGTTTTATAAATTTTTATTTATTATTTTTCAACCATATATCGCTCTAACAACGAAGATTCGTAGATATATCTTCTTCCTTTGATTTTTCAATTTTTTTTTTTTTTTTCAAAAACATCAATGAGATCAATGGCTGTGGGATTTGAACCGCGGACCTCGGTGTGCAGCCAACTAGAAGTTGCCGTCTCTACGTTCAGAGCCATTAACCCGTCTTCCTAAAGCAGCACTAAAACAAGTGTATGCATTGGAAGCAATGTAGTTGTTGTGGACAAAAAATCCATCACTACAAAAAACAAAAAACTTTGCTGTGAAAAAGATCTGCCAATAGAACTTGAGTCGAACCTGGAGAGTTTCTAGTGTATAATTCGCATATGCTAATTTGCAATAAGTTCGAAATATATACTACTTTCCAGAGAACGGCCCTTGTAAGCCATCATCCACACCAAATATACCTGATGAGCCGCTTAACCAACGGCGAAACGCGTCGCATAGTGGTGAGTGTGTGATAGTGTCTATCTGGCTTTCCTTTTCACTGCAAATTTCAGATCATTAAGCTCGTCTCGAAAGAGAAAACAAACACATAAATCAATGAGAACATTTTTCACGAATTCTTGAACAGTCCAACAAGGAATTTTTAAACATATTTTTCCAAAATCCATTATCGCCATCTACTTGGATTTTTAAAAGATATTTGTTTTTCTAATGGTTATTATAAGATATGTGTTAGAGGATTTTGAATGCATATGGTAAATTTGAATAATGAGGTACTATTAAATTTAACCATATTTATTAAGAATTATGGTGGATTTTTAACAATACTTTATTTAAGGACAGTCTTGTGTTAAAAGCTTTTTTTAAAGAATAACCGCGAATATTGGGCAGAACACAGGCTGAGATTAAAAAACTGCAACCAACTTCAGACTGCTGTCATTTCTAAGCCACTCGTCCGACAGATCTTAAAATTATTCCAGTGACAGCTCATTATATTGTTTACGAGCATACAAAAGCATTTTGGTAAGAATTTTAGAAAAAAAAAAAAAAAAAACAAAAAAATGTTATTCGTGATGGAATTCAAGCGTGATAGTGTGATTTCGTTATATTTGCCTCGAAAACCACAAGTGGCTATCGTTACAGCGCTCCGGCATTTAAATGTGAATAAACCTTTTGTGTTTGGTACCATCGCTCGTTACCGTGATACTGGTAGCGTAGCCCGACGTGAAGAAAGTGGACAGAATAAAGCAAAAGTGATTCGAAAAGTAAAGGAGCGACTTGATCAAAATCCACGTCGCAGTGACCGAAAATTAGCTCGTGAACTGAACATATCTCAATATTCCATTTGGCAAATATTAAAAAATGAGCTCGGGGTAAAGCCATTGAAATTCCAAAAAGTGCAAGAACATACACTACAACAGAAGGAAAATAGACTCAAAAGAGCTAAAGAGTTGCTTCGCTTGGCCGAAAGTGGTGAACTGCCGAATTTGGTTTTCTCCGATGAGAAAACATTCGTTGTCCAACAGTTTGTAAACAAACAAAATTATAGTGTTTACTTGCCAAAGAGGTCAGCTGAAAATGTGCAACTTACGTTGGTCACCAGAACTCAAGCGCCGGCCATGGTGATGGTGTGGGCCGCCATAACAGCCGATGGTCGCTCTCCGTTCGTATTAATCGACCGTGGCATCAGAATAAATGCCGAATATTATAGCGAAAATATTCTGGAGGGTGTATTAAAGCCCTGGGCACTCAAACATTTTGGCCGCAGACGTTGGAGAAGCTTTTCAGGACTCAGCGGCATCGCACTTAGCAATCGCCACCCAAGAATGGTTACAAAGTGAGGTTCCTTGCTTTATTTCCAGCGCACAATGGCCACCAAAATCTTCGGATACCAATCCGTTGGACTATTGTGTCTGGTGTGTTTTGGAAAGCAAGTTTGGCACTAAAAAATACCAAAGTGTCGATCACCTCGAGCAAACGTTTCACCGGGAATGGGGCAAAATACCGAAGACCAACATTCGGGCAGCGTGTGACGGTTTCATTGACCGTTTGATGGCCATAATTCGTGCCAAACATGTACAATTCGAACAAATCTAAACTTATTCTATTTCCGACATTTTCTGCTTTTATTCAAAAAAAAAAAAAAAAAAATAATAATAAATAATAAATAAAATAAAAAAATGTAAAAATTATGTTTGACTTTATTGCAGTTTTTTTATCTCAATTATCTGAGTTATTACAAACTTTAAAATGGCCACAACTCCCTAAATATTGACTCTTCGGCGTTTTTAGCTATTATTTTTTAGGGCTGAATTATTACAAACTTAAAAATGGCCATAACTTAAGAACTATTGTAGACCATTTGTTCCGTTATCTAAATGGACAATAGTTGAAAATTTGTTATCTACAATTTTTTTATTAGTAAAAATAACTAAAAACATTTTTTGAATATCGTCTATTTTGGTTTTTAAATGAGTTTTTTTATCTTTTTCTGAAAACGCAAACAAAAAATTGCAACATTAGCTCAATCATACTCAACCCCAATGTAATTGAAGTTTGACCTTATTCTGTCCTGGTAAATTTCTTGCTTAACTAGTAGATTAAGGAAAGGCAAGCGAAAGGAAAGTAGAAAAAAAAAACAAAAAATAAATAAAAAAATAAATTTCCATCCAATATGAAAAAGAAAAACAACAAGAAAAAAAAAAACACATTTATCATTACTACTTACGTGTTACTCCTTTCTCCAGATCTTCGTAGAAACCGCACATGGCCAATTGCTGCAATGCAGAGCCGGGAAGACGACACAATGGCTCCACACGCCGCAGACGACAGGATATCAATTCAACATCGCGCAGATTACGGTCACAAGGTCTGCAAGGAGAGTAAAGAAAGAGAACTAAGTGAACAAACCAGAATTGACATTATGACAATGACGATAATAAAACTAAAACGACAAACAAACGCTTACAACCGATGCTGGCAAATAATAATTTTCGTGTTAGTGTGCGGGGTGTGTAGGTGAACGCCAAACGAAGGACATATGAAATTTGAACAGACAACGAGTCGAAGTAAACTAGAATTAAAGTCGAACAATTACAAGGAGATTTGGTGGCCGCACGTATCGTACGACAATGGCGAGGATATAAGGTGGCGAGAAGAAAGGGCCAATTGAGATAACTTAGGTTAAGTTAGAAAGTAGTTAGAAAGTGAAAGGAAAATAGAGAAATAGAGTAATTTTTAAGTTGTATTGTTGGACAAGTCAATAAATAAGAAATAAAAAAACATTAAGTTCGGCCGGGCCAAACTTTTAATACCCTCCACCTTAGGTAAAGGAAACATTAGAGCTCATTATGACCCACATATACCAATTTTTAGACAAATTAATTGGAAAATGTGCCAAAACTCATCAAAATACCGAATACCGGGAAATACGGTTACATGGGGCTATACAAAAACGTGGACCTAAACATACAGTGTTTCGCCAAAAGAGCTAGAACTCATTAAGACCATCAAATACCAATTTTCAGACAAATCCGTGAAGAAATGTGGCAAAAACCATTAAAATGCCAAATATCGAAAGGTACCGTTATACCAAATCGTGGACCTATACATACGGTGACCATTAAACCCATAAAGAAATAGTGTACACATTTTCAAAAATTGTATTATTTTTTTAAAAAACATAACATAAAATTCATTACCATAAACATTTATTAAGAATGAATCTAAACTAAAACAAGTAAGCAAAGGCTACAGTCGAGCGGGGCCGACCGTTGAATACCCTACAACACTATAATAAACGATACAGTTTATATAGGCGAGATACTCGAAAGAATTCCACAAGATATTGTAACAAATAATAAAAGAAAACCATCTGGTTTCGTTCTCTAATTTTCGAACAATAGCAACTTTAACTAATTTGCTCATTTCCAATTTATTGGTAGATGTTGCACTTAAATGGTCTTCCTAGATCTGGAACCAATATTTCCCAAAGACCTATAATCTCTCAGAAGTGGCAAAAGATTAACATTTATTATTGGTTTTTGGCTGAAACGCATCTACATGAGATACAGACATTGGACTATATTCTTCAACGAAATCAGCGTTAACGAAATAGTCAGAAGTGCGTCTTTCCTGTATTTGTGAATTCTCCAAAAAGTCACTGAAATGGATATTTTCGTATTTTGTCTACAAAAGTTGGCAATCTCCTTCACACATTGAATATTTTTGGATGGCCATCCAAAACTGCTTGGCTTTTGTAATGTCCGGTAACCCCCATTCAAATGTGCGTGAAGATCGGGCAATAATTACGACCTGCTGACAATTTTGCAGTTTTTTTGGTCCATTTCAACCCCTAAATATATAGCGATCATCTCCAAAAAGAGTAGGCTTCTATTCTGACCCTCATCTTATCCCCATGCAAAATTTCGTAAGGATCGGGTCATAAATGCGACCTGTATATGATATCCTGATATCCTAACTACTTAGTTTTGTTAGCTGTAGAAATATTACCAAATGTTTAATTCAAAATGAAAATATGCCAAAAATATGACAAAATTGAAAAAATATGAGAAAATTTTACAAAATCAATATTTTCATCTTTAGAGAGATGTTTTTATGCAATTTTTAGACGTTGTTTCTTTCCTGCCAAGAGGCCATTTTGAATTAATGAGAACTGTCGAAATTAGTTCAGCCGTTCTCGACATATAAGAGATCTTTCAAGCATATCTTCTTTGATAGACATATATATCGCACATATTTTGCTATATATCCGATTTGTTGGATGTTAAAATCAATGCAAAGGTCAGAAGTAAACTTGTCGTGGCTTAGTGATTTCGCCGGGATTTAAAATATTCGCGGTTTAATGAAAAATTCAGAATTTTCAACACAAAAGATATGGTCTATTTTACCCGCTAAATATTATCCGATGACCACCCAAATTGGTAGGCTTCTTCCCCGCCCTAAACTCTAGAAGTTCCGCGTCGATTGGTCTATAATTGCGACCTGTAGGGCAACTGCAAAATCAAGAAATTTTTCAGTTTTTGGTCCATTTCGACCCCTAAATATTACGCGATCATCTCCAAAAGAAATAGGGTTCTATTCTGACCTTAACCCCACTTCCATTCTAAATTTCGTGAAGATCGGGCCATAATTGCGACCTGTAGAATGATTACAAATTAACATGGACAGACGGACAGATGGACGGACATACATAGCTAGATCGACTCAGCTCGGCGAGATAGGAAGATCCATATATACTTTCCTATGTGGGAAATCAATATTTCGAGGTGTTACATAATTTTTGGCCCAATCAAACTTATAATACCCCCAACACATAGTGTTGTAGGGTATAAATACATACATACATACAAACGAATGTAAAAATATACATACTTTACTTTTGATATTTCTCAACAGAGTGTATTTTTTTCAAAACATCAGCCCTATTCGTTAAGAATGATTTAATTCAGTGCAATCCATTTCAAAATTGTATTTTATAATTAAGAGAGATTCTAGTGTTTCCAATTTCATTTGAGTTTTCTCCGAAGTCCAAATATTATTAAATATAGAAAAAATCCTTTCTGTTGATGCATTTGATGCAGGCAAAAATAAAATGCAAAATCAACTAATTTTAAAATATTTTTATAAGAAATATTTTCGTTGTCGAAGAATTTAAAAACTTCAACCCACTTTTTATCAGGATTTATTTCGGATTTTTTCCAAATTTCTATTTTGTCCACGTTTGCATAACTTTTTACCGAAGTAAATTCATCAAAGACGTCGTCATTAGTTATATTTAAATCATTTCTAAATTATATTACTTTAGCCAACGATTTTTCTACTTGCTGCCAAGATGGAACTGTTTTAAAAGTACCCAAGAAAATCCCTCAACTTCTCTGAATGATTCATCCCGTTGGTGCAAATAATCAATACAAGTTCCGTAAACATGTTTTATTTTTTCTTACAAAATATTAACATCTAATGTTAAAAAATGTGTCATAAATCATCAAAATACCGAATATCGGGAGGTACCGTTAAAATGGGGACTATACCAGAACGTGGACCGATATATCTCATTTTCAATACCAACAATCCAAGACAAAATACAAATTGCTCTGCTAAATTTTGGCGCTCTACGTCAAATAATGTGGGCTGTGACGGACAGACAGACGGACATCGTTAAATCGACTTAGAATTTTATGCTGATTATGAATATATATACTTTATGGGGTCTACGACGAATATTTAAGGATGTTACAAACGGAATGACAAAGTTAACATACCCTCCTTTCCAAGGTGGAGGGTATAAAAATCTAAAAATATATTATATAGAAATAAAATCAGAGAAGTGTGTTTCCTGGAAAGCCACTACAAATAGGTAATATTCCAAGAATATTTTTGAAACATGAAACACCATTTGAGGCGAAAACAAGGTATTTGCTGAGAATATTTCTTTAAAGGGACCTCAATCAGAAAAGTGCAGTTTTGTACATAAGCATAATGCCACAAAAAATCTTGAAAGACTTTCCTTAGAAATTGACCTGTTCAATTTTCTTAATTTTTTTTAATATTTTTTAAACGATTCTCAAGCTGGCTTATATTTTTCCCTTTTTTATACCCTCCACCATACCATGGAGGGTATATTAAATTTGCCATTCCGTTTGTAACACCTCGAAATACTCATATCAGACACAAAAAAGTATATATATTCTTGATCAGCGTAAAATTCTAAGTCGATTTAGCGATGTCCGTCTGTTTATTTTTCTAGTAGGCAGTTTAAGTTCGTAAATGGGCCATGTAGGTCTACGTTTTCATATAGCCCCCATATAACTGTACCTCCCGATATTCGGTATTTCAATGACTTTATGGACATTGTTTAACGGAATTGTTTCAAATTTGGTATTTGAAGTTCGAAATGGATACTACAGCTCAAGACAGAAAATTGTCTGTGCAGGTCTACGTCTTCGTATAGCCCTCCTATAACGGTACCTCCCGATATTCGGTATTTTGATGATTTTAGCGACATTGTTTAACGGAATTATTTCAAATTTAGTATTTGAAATTCGTAATGGATACTACAGCCTATGACAGAAAATTGTCTGTGCAGGTCCACGTCTTCGTATAGCCACCCTATAACGGAACCTCCCTATATTCGGTATTTTGATGATTTTAGCGTCATTACTCACCAGAATTGTTTCAAATTACGTATTTAGAGTTCGTAATGAGAACTACAGTCAGTGACGGAAAATTGTCTATACGGGTCCAGGTCTTCGTATAGGCCCCATACATCAGTACCTCCCCATATTCGGTATTTTGACGATTTTAAGTACAATACCCACCGAAATTGTTTGAGTTGTCGTATTGGATGCTACAGCCTGTAACAGAAAATTGTCTACGCTGGTCCAAGTCTTCGCACAGCTCCGATATAACGGTACCTCCCTATATACCATATTTTGATGATTTTAGCTTCACCGTTTATTTCAAGTTTCGAATTTAAACATGGCTTATGACACAGGATGTCTATATTCGGTATTTTTAAAATTTTAACAGAATTTTTAAAGGATTTTATTTTTTGAAAATTTCCAAATTTGTTCCAAATGGTGGAGGGTATTCAAAGTTCAGCCCGGCCGAACATACTGCTTTTTAACTTGTTCATCCTTTTATTATTATTTTCTTCTTCGAAGTAGTCGTAAAAAAAATAAATTATCTTTCGGAAACGTTTTTCTAATTTTTTAAGAGTTTTCTGAACAAGAATAGCAAAGCTTGTCGGGCCAATTATACAGACCTCCTATGACATGATCAATATATCTTCTGTTAGAAGATCTACTATTTTTGCGCCGGGAACATCTATAGTTGATCACCGTATCCTTCTATGAGAAGATATACAGATCGGAGCGAAATCCATGATAGGCCCACAAAATTCTATGGATCGTAGATTTTTTAAAAAACTATACAGGGTGAGATGAAAAAACTGAAACCAACTTTAGACTGCTGCTGTCTGTTGAAATCACGATACAGCCCACATTATTTGACGTAGAGCGTCAAAATTTAGCAGAGCTATTTGTATTGTGTCTAGAATGGTTGGTAATGAAAATTAGATATATCGGTCCACGTTTTGGTATAGTCCCCATATAAAGGTACCTCCCGATATTCGGTATTTTGATTATTTATGCCACATTTTTTCACGGATTTGTCTGAAAATTGGTACTTGTAGGTCATAATGGGTCCCTGTGCGTGTGGCAAAACATTTCATGTATGGGTCCACGATTTGGTATAGCCCCCATATAAAGGTACCTCCCGATACTCGGTATTTAAATTTTTTGCCACATTTTTTCACGGATTTATCTAAAAATTGGTATTTGTTGGTCATAATGGGTTCTAGTTCGTGTGGCAGAACATTGTATGTATAGGTCCACGTTTTGATATAGTCCCCATATAACGGTACCTCCTAATATTCAGTATTTCGATGATTTTTGACACATTTTTTCAAGAATTACTCTGAAAATTAGTAGTTGTAGATCATAATGGGTCCCAGATCGTGTGGCGAGTCATTGTAATTATAGATCCACTTTTTTTTTGCCCCCATATAACGCTAATTCCCGACATTCGGTAATTTGATGATTTTTGCCACATTTTTTCACGGATTTGTCTGAAAATTGGTATTTGTAGTCATAATGGGTTCTAGCTCCGTTGGTGAAACATTGTATGTATGGGTCCATGATTTGATATAGCCCCCATATAACGGTACCTGCCGATATTCGGTATTTTGATGGTTTTTGCCACATTTCTTCTAATGTTTCCTTTACCCTAAGGTGGAGGGTATTAAAAGTTTGCCCGGCCAAACTTAATGTTTTTTTACTTGTTTTATCTCAACCTGTATATCTTCTCCGAAAAAAATTGCACCATAACACTCTGGAATGTACAGATCTTCCAGAGAATGTCTTAAGATTTTCTTCGAAAAAATTCAGAGATATTTTAAAAAGAATCCAGAGATTGTTGAAGCAGAGATCAACAAAATCTCTGAGAGAAGATGACAGATCTTCCACGACAAGGAACAGGGATATTCTAAGAGAAAATCCAGAGAACTTTCGAGAGAAGGCCCAATTTTTTAAATAATATCCACATCTTTCCATTGAAGACACATATATTTTCTATGAGAAGATAAACAAAGGGTATCCACAGATCTTTTACGATCGTTCTATAAATGTAAGACACACTGATTTTTAAAAAAGAAATTCTTATAGCAACCTAGAGAAGATGAAAAAATCTTCTATAAGAAAATACATAGATCTTTTACCAGAAGATCCACACATCTTCTACAAGAAGATTAACATATTTTCTATGGGTACATCCACAGACCGATAAGAGGATCCACAGATTTTCTAAATGAAAATCTTTAGATCTTCCAAAATATGATTCACAGGTCTCCCAAAGAAGATCTGCGGGTCTTTTAAAAGAGGATCCACAGAACTTCCCAGAGAAGGTCTACGATCATACGTATATTTGATATAAGAAGATCGATAAATCTTTTATGAGTAGATCGATATATCTTCTGTGAGAAGATCCGCGGATCTTTTATGAGAAAAGGAACTTGTAGGGGAAATTCATGGAACTTCTGTGGAAAGATCCACAGATCTTCCAAAACAGAAGATCTACGGATCTTCCAATAGAAGATCAACAGATCCTCCAAAAGAGGGACCAAGATCTTTCGAGGCAAAACCACATATTTTCAAAGAGAAGGCTTATAGATCTTCTATGAGAATATCAACCTAACTTCTACGAGAGAAGATCCACTGATCTTTCTAGAAAATATTTGTAAGATCTCTCAAAATAAGATACACAAGTTATTTAAGAAAAGATTTTTTTGCTCCAAAATTTCGTAGTGGAGAGCAAATCATACAATTATTTCCGAGCAAAGTAAATGACAGTAAACCAAATAATTTTGAGTCGAGAAAACGATTACTTACGAATTGACTACAGTTTCGAATACAATCGAATCGACAGTAAATCGCCTAAACGCCATATACAATGCTCTCCATATCGCTCTCTAAAGATGACGTTGAAAAACGAAAGTCAACCTGCTTTACTTCAACCTTGAACTGCCTTTGACTCCCAAAAAAAAGTTAACTGACATAGAGTGACTCATGTAAAATGCACGTCAATCATTCGGATGCTCTTCAGTTACACTTGACTTATTCGTATCTCATTTCCCTTTAAACCAAAGTTCTCACTTTTTTTAAAGTTCTTATTTTAACGGAAAATTTTATACTGGCGTCCTTGCTCCTCGTTGCTTTAAAAATCCTGGCATTTACCTTTTTATTCCTTTGAATTAACTTTTGTGTGTCTCTGGATGTGAGTGTATGTGTGTTTCGGTGTTTATTTTTGAAATGAAAAGTAATTTCCTTTTAGTATTAAATTCTATTGACTTTTCTATTCGAAGAATTGTTTATGTCTAGTTTTAGATGTGGCGCCCAATCGGCGCCATGGGCGCCGCTGTTTCACTCTGCTACCTACTGGTACTTGTGGATTTGGCCAAACTCCCACTGAAATAAACCACAAAACGGATTTGTTGTAACTTTTCATTACTTTTTGTTTTTGTGGGTTCGTGTGCAAAAGTAAACATGCTCTTAAATCGGAACATTTTGACAATAGACTAAGTTAGAGTAAGCGTAGTTAAGAGGATATCTATTTGGGAACCACCTGTTTCTTTTAAAAATAGAGAAGTGGGTGTCGCTGTTCTTAAAAAAAATAGGATAATTTTCGTTCATGTTTATTGGCTACGCTCCTGTCTTATATTTAAATTTCTTAAATGTATAAGCAAGAATTACTGAGAAATTTTAATTTATTTTTTCATGAATAATTCATTAAAACAAATAAGAATATTTAAGATTTTAGTCTATTTGGGAAATTTGAGTTAATTTTGAAAGCGTTTATGTGCCAGAGTGATTGGCATAGAATGGTATTTCACTACGACTATTTAAATGACTGAGAATTTTAGATTTTCCAAATTTGAAGAAATAAGCCGTTCATTTTAAAAATATCAAATTTTTTCAAACTTTTTATACCCTCTGTCATATGACTAGAGAGGGTATAAATCATTTGATACGGTCAAAACGTGCCTAGTCGTAATAACGGTTTAAAACCCTAGGTCTCTTTGGACCAAATCCGTTTCAAAAAATTTGGAGTCGATCTAGCGATGCCTGCCTGTCTGGCTGGCTGGTGCGCACGATAACTCTAGAAGGGAGTATTCTATTTGGTCAAAACATCGTAATATATTTTGGTACGTCGTAATATTTTTGTTAAACTTAGATCTAGTTCAGAGATGGGCAATATCGGCCCACTCCTTCTGGTACCTCCTCCACAAAATGTCGAAATTTTCAAAGAAAATATTTTTTTGCACAACTTTGCAAATCCAAATATTTCCATCAGTGCGAAAATGAAAATGATATCGGCCCACTTCGTCAAGTACGTCCGATAAATAATTTTTTTAATCCAAAGAGAAGCAAAATTTGATTTTGCCTCGATTTAGCGATATCCGTCCGTCTGTCCGTCTGTGGAAATCACACTAGCTTCCGAACGAATAGAAGTAGATTGATAAAATTTTGCCCAAATGTATGTTATGTCTGCAGGACTTTTGGTATTGAAAATGGTCCAAGTTTTGGTATAGCCCCCATATAACGGCACCTCCCGATATTCGGTATTTTGATGATTTAAGCAAATTTATTCACCGAAATTGTTTCAAATTCGGTATTTGAAGTTCGTAATGGATAGTACAGCCTATGACAGAAAATTGTCTTTGCAGGTCCACGTCTTCGTATGGCCACCCTATAACGGTACCTCCCGATATTCGGTATTTTGATGTTTTAAGCGAATTTATTCACCAGAATTGTTTTAAATTTAGTATTTGAAGTACGTAACGGATACTACAGCCTCTGAAAGAAAATTGCTTGTGCAGGTCCACGTCTTCGTATGGCCCCCCTATAACGTTACATCCCGATATTCGGTATTTCAATGACTATATGGACATTTTTTCACCAGAATTTATTTAAATTTGGTATTTGGAGCTCGTAACGGATACTACAGCCTCTGAAAGAAAATTGCTTGTGCAGGCCCACGTCTTCGTATAGCCCCAATGTAACGGTACCTCCCGATATTCGGTATTTCAATGACTTTATGGACATTTTTTCACCAGAATTGTTTTAAATTTGGTATTTGAAGTTTGTAACGGATACTACAGCCTTTGAAAGAAAATTGCTTGTGCAGGTCCACGTCTTCGTATGGCCCCCATATAACGATACCTCCCGATATTCGGTGTTTTGACGATTTTAGCGACATTTTTCACTGGAATTGTTTAAAATTTGATGTTTGAAATTCGTAGCGGATACTACAACCTATGACAGAAAATTGTCTGTGCAGGTCCTCGTCTTCGCAATTCACCGCAATTCTTTCATATTTGGTATTTGATGTTCGTACTGGATACTACAGCTATTCAACGATTTTTTTAAGTTTCGCATTTGAATATTGTAATGGCTTACGACAAAAGTTTCCTATGCAGGTTCATTCCGTCGTATAGACCCTAATGTAACAGCTTCATTCGCCATTTTTATGATTTTAACAGAATTTTTAACGGATTATTTTTGTTTTTCAGAATTGCCGAATTCGTTCCAAATGGTGGAGGGTATTCAAAGTTCGGCCCGACCGAATTTACTGCTTTTTAACTTGTTTTTAATTAAACTAAAATTATAGTGTCCCGTCGTTTTTTAAATTTAGTTTTCGTCCACATGAAAATCTTTTCTATAATTTAGGCGTTTGCCTGGATATTTGAAACAATCGCCACACAAATCATCTTTCATGCCATCCACACACACACTCATCCATAATTCTATACAGCTTTCACGAGTCCATTCAAGGACATTTTCATGCATTACCTCACGCTGCTTTTAAGCCAAACATTAATTTCACACAACATCGCAGAGAGACGCAATAGTTTTAAAATACGCCACGGAATATTTTACCCCCACCCATAGCAAAAGTGTTGTGAAATTTATTGTCCTTGGATTTAGCCAAAAAAGAAAAAAAAACAGTAAAAAATTTTATTTAAATTTTATTCGCTAAAAAAGTAGACAAAGAGAATGTGGCACCATCAAATTGCTTCTATGACAATTGCAAACAAGCGTAAAAGAAAGAAGAAAAGAATCGTATTTTGTTTTTTTTTTTTTTTTTTTGTTGGCATATTACACACATTGTCGTAAATAGTGATTTCATTTAAGCGGGGAAAAACTATGGAGTCACTGGGACGGTTGGTACATTAAAGTGAGGTTTCTTTTTTGTCACCCCTTTTTGAGTTGCGGCACAGATGACCTTGGGAATTTTGACTTCACAAATTCTTGTCGAAGCAGTTTGAATTTATGTTTCGCTTAGCCTAGATATTATCAGTAAGCGTTGAATAATCAGATGAAAATCTTCTTTTTAGAAAGAGGAAAACTGACAATTTTCTCCTTCATTCAAATATCTTCCAAGACCATGCCATTCTCTTTTACCAAAAGGAAATAATTTGTTTGTTGTAAACAATATTCTAAGCAATCTGATTGTCGAGCGTTATACAGGGAGAGATAAAAACACTGCAACCAACTCGGGAGAGAATCTTATTCGAGAAGAGTGGTAGCTCTTTAGGGAGTAATCTTCTCATCTTTTTTTATACCCCCATCATTCCATGGAGGATATATTAACTTTGTCATTCCGCTTATAACTGCCCGAAATACTCATGTCAGACCAAACAAAGTGAGAACAGGGTGAGAGGAAAATACTGCAACCAACTTTAGACTGCTGTCATTTCAAAGCCACTCGTCCGACAGCTGTTAAAATTATTCCAATGACAGCTCGTTATATTGTTTATAAGCGTACAAAAGCATTCTCTTGAGAATTTTTCGAAAAAAAAAATGTTTTTCGTGATGGAATTCAAACGTGATAGTGTCATTTTTTTATATTTGGCTGGGAAACCACTAGTGGCTAACGTTAGAGCCCTCCACCATTTAAATGTGAAATGTTGTGTCTCGTTATCGTGATACTGGTAGCGTATCCCGGTGTCAAGGAAGTGGACAGAAGAAAACAGCAACATCAGCAGAAATGGTTCGAAAAAAGGCCTGAGCTGAACATATCGCAATATTCCATTCTGCAAATATTGAAAAATTAGCTCGGGGTAAAGCCATTGAAATTCCAAAAAGTGCAAGAACTTACACTGCAACAGAAAGAAAATAGACTCAAAAGAGCTATAGAGTTGTTGCATCCCTTGGCCGAAAGTGGTGAACTGCCGATTTTTATTTTCTCCGATGAGAAAACATTCGTTGTCCAGAAGTTTGTAAACAAACAAAATGATCGTGTTTACTTGAAAAGAGGTCAGCTGAAAACGCGCATCTTCGGTTGGCCACCAGAACTCAAGCGCCGGCCATGGTAATGGTTGATGGTCGCTCTCCGCTAGTATTAATCGACCGAGGCACCAGAATAAAAGCCGAATATTATCACGAAAATATTCTGGTGGATGTAAGCATTAAAGCCATGGGCACTCAAACATTTTGGCCGCAGACCTTGGACATTCCAGTAGGGCTCAGCACCATCGCACTCAGCACGCGCCACCCATGAATGGTTATATAATGAGGTTCCTCGCTTCATTTCCAACGCACAATGACCACCAAAATCTCCGAATACCAATCCGTTTCACTATTGTGTCTGGAGTATTTTGGAAAGCAAGGTTGGCACTAAAAAATACCAATGTATCGATCACCTCAAACAAGCGCTTCGCCGGGAATGAGCCAAAATACCGCAGAGAAACATTCGGGCAGCGTGTTACGATTTCATTGGCCGGTTGAAGGCCATAATTCGTGTCAAAGGTGACCAATTCGAACAAATCTAAACTTATTCTAAAATTTGATGCTATTTCCGACTTCTAAGATAGGAAGCTAAAATTTTGCACATATCTCTCTTTTGTCTGCAGGCAGATCAAATTCGAAGATGGGCTATATCGGTCCACGATATCGTATAGCCCCCATGTAACGGTAACCCTAGATATTCGGTATTTTGATTATTTCAGCCACATTTTTCACACAATAGGTTTTTTGTGAGAACTTTATCCCCTGAAAAAGAATTATCTATATAGGTCCACGATATTGTATATCCCCCATATAACGGTAACCCCCGATATTCGATATTTTGATGATTTCAGCCACATTTTTCAATGGAATTTTCTGAAATTCCACACGAGGAGTTCATCGTGGGTACTTTATCGCTTAATAGAGAATTATGAATATAGGTCCACGATATCGTATAGCCCAGATATAACGGAACCCCCCATTATTCGGTATTATGATGATTTTAGCCACATTTTCAACGGAATTGTCTGAAATTCTACACAAGTAGACCCTTATGGGTATTTTACCCCTGAAAAAGAATTGTCTATATAGGTCCACGATGTCGTATATCCCCCATATAACGGTACCCCCGATATTCGGGATTTTGATGATTTTAGCCACTTTTTCCAATGGAATTATCTGAAAATCCACACAAGGAGTTCCTTGTGAGTACTTTACGCCAGACATAGATTTGTCTATATAGTTCCACAATATTGTACATCCCCCGATATATGAGCACCTTCCGATATTAGGTATTTTAAAGTTTTTAACAGAATTTTTAATGGGTTTTTTATGGGATTTTTTTGATAATTTTCTAATTCGTTCCAAATGGTCGAGGGTATTCAAAGCTTACTGCTCTTTTACTTGTTCTCTTTATCCTATTATATATTAAATATCTTCTTCTGCCAAATAAATAATTAGACACAAAAAAAAAATGATAATGATAAAATTTGAAGCTATTATTAAATGTTTAGAAAAGGTACTGAAAGAAAATCCAAATATCACTCGGAAAATACCACTCAGGACATAGTTACATCTTTCAAGAATTACACCACAAAACAGAGAATTCTTACAAAATTCCAAAAACATAACCCACAAATACCTCCTTCGTTACAAATTGACACAATTTGGCCCACAACTTGTTTGCCAATATTTTATCTGGCCAAAAACATTAAAAATCAAAGCTATTTGCTATAACAAAAAAAATTGTTCTCAAAAAAATCAGACACTCTAACGGAAGTTAACTGGAGCCACCTTCCATTCCAAACGATGGCAGCAGCAACAGCAAATCACTTGTAACGACAATTGAGTCAGCACTATTTTGGTCCATTTTTCGGAATTTTGTTTTTGGTGAGGATGCTTGTAAATAGGTTGTAGTTGGTGACGCTGCTGCTGCCCGAAAAAAGTGGAAACTGTTACAAAGGAATTCAATTTATATTCTGGTCGATTGCCAATAAGTCTGGTAATTTGACCTTGAAACCTATTGGCAAGCCATTGAAGGTTCAATTGCTCGACGTTGGTGGTGTAGATAATGAAATATATGTACAAGTATGTACGCTTACCATACATGAGTCACTTGTTTTGACAGAGAATGGAACAACAACAGGAGAGAGCTAATTTTTTTGTTATCCGAAAAATTATATAAAAAATGATTGCAGATGAGAAAATTTGCGATGACAAACTTTGAATGTGAGACAGTATCAATGTGCGTGAGAGTAACAATAAAAATCTACAAACGGAAAATTTACCAGAATTAGCGAAAAGTTTATAAAAATTATGATTCCTGTTATAACAAGTTATAAAGTATTAGTCGGCTTTGCCGACAGATATATACCCTCTGCCAGTGTTCGAATTTTTAAATATATTTTGACTTATGTTATAATTATTCAAATTGCTGACCCTCTATGGAGTAGGCCCAGAAGGAATGCGCCAAAATTGTCCATTTCGTATCGGACCTCAATAAATATTATATAAGTATTGCGACGTGCCAGGTTTGGACTATTGGTTATCTCCTTCACTTTACATGAAATGTGTGATAATTTTTAGAAAATGCTAAAATGTGTGTGAGTTACAAGATATAGTCGACCGAAGTATTCCATTTTCATACCTCATCTAACGCATGGACAACATTACAAAAAATCGAAAATTTATATCCAATTTTATGTGACATCATAAATACCACATTCATCTCCGGTTTCTGGTTGAGAGAAATATTTAGATATAGCAAGATACTCAGATTTTTTTTTTTGGAATGGACCTATATGTTTCATCTTCACAGAAGATCCTGTGTTAGTAGAAATAATGGGACGTGTGAAATATGAAGAGAGCCGGAGGCTTATTTCGAATTTTATGATAATTTTGACTTGATAAAAGTCAGATTATTATTATTATTATTATTATTATTATTATTATTATTATTATTATTATTATTATTATTATTATTATTATTATATTATTATTATTATTATTATATTATTATTATTATTATTATTATTATTATTATTATTATGAGTATTATTAATATTATTATTATTTATTATTAGGTATTATATTGTTATTATTATTATTATTATTATTATTATTATTAGTATTATTATTATTATTATTATTATTATTATTATTATTATATTATTATTATTATTATATTATTATTATTATATTATTATTATTATTATATATTAGTATTATTATTATTATTATTATTATTATATTATTATTAGTATTATTATTATTTATTATTATTTATTATTATTATTATTATTATTATTATTATTATTATTATTATTATTATTATTATTATTATTATTATTATTATTATTATTATTATTATTATTATTATTATTATTATTATTATATTATTATTATTATTATTATTATTATTATTATTATATTATTATTATTATTATTATATTATTATTATTATTATATTATTATTATTATTATTATTATATTATTATTATTATTATTATTATTCTTATTATAGTATTATTATTATTATTATTATTATTATTATTATTATTATATTATTTTTTTTTTTTTTTTTTTCGACAATTTCGAACTTTTGTGGGGGCGTACCAGAAGAAGTGGACTGATATTGCCCATCTCTGAGCTAGATCTATGTTTGATAATAATATTACGATGCACCAAGTTTGAACCAAATCAGATACTGCCTTTGAGAGATACCGTGGGCACTAGCCAGGCAGGCGGACGTACGGACATCGTTAGGTCGACTACAAATGACCTGAAACGGATTTTGTAGTAGAGAACTAGGATCTAAAACCGTTATGTCGATGAGGCACGTTTTGTCTGTTTCAAATGCCATACAGGGTGAGATAAAAAAACTGCAACAAATTCAAACGCCATAATTTTTACCTTTTTTTTAATTTTATTGAATGAAAACACAAAATGTCGGAAATACCATCAAATTTTAAAATAAGTTTAGATTTGTTCGAATTGTTCACCTTTGGCACGAATTATGGCCTTTAAACGGCTAATGAAACCGTCACAGGCTGCCCGAATGTTGCTCTACGGTATTTTGGCCCATTCCCGGCGAAGCGCTTGCTTGGGGTGATCGAAACTTTGTATTTTTTAGTGCTAACCTTGTTTTCCAAAATACTTCAGACACAATAGTCCAACGGATTGGTATCCGGAGATTTAGTTGGCCATTGGGTGCTGGAAATGAAGCGATGAAGCTTATTTTGTAACCTTTCTTGGGCAGCGCGTGCTAAGTGCGATCGTGCTGAGTCCTGTTGGAATGTCCAAAGTGTGCGGTTAAAATGTTTGCGTGCCCAAGGCTTTAATAAATCCACCAGAATATTTTCGCGATAATATTCTGATGCCACGGTCAATTAATACGATCGGAGCAAACCAAATTCAGCAGTTCATCACTTTCGGCCAAGCGAAGCAACTCTTTAGCTCTTTTGATTCTATTTTCTTTCTGGTGCAGTGAATGATCTTGCACTTTTTGGAATGTCAATGGCTTTTCCTCGAGCTCATTTTTCAATATTTGCCGAATGGGATATTGCGTAATGTTCAACTCACGAGCCATTTTTTCGGCCAAGTCGCTTCTTTCCTTTTCGAACCATTTTAGCTGATGTTGCGGTTTTCGTAGATCCACTTCCTTAAAAGTATCACGGTAACGAGCGATGGTATGAGACGCAAAAGCTTTATTCACATTTAAATGTTGGAGTACTCAAACGATAGCCACTTGTGGTTTTCCAGCCAAATATAAAGAAATCACACTATCACGCTTGAAGTCCATCACGAGTAACATTTTTTCTGGAAAATTCTCGCCAAAATGCTGTCGGACGTGTGGCTTAGAAATGACAGCAGTCTGAAGTTGGTTGCAGTTTTTTCATCTTACCCTGTCTACCCTCTCTGGCCAATTGGCTGAGGTTATAAAAACCCAAAATGCGCATTATCCCAATTCATGAAACTTTTCATACTTACAAATTGTTAAAAAAAATTTGGAGAATCTACAAAATGGAATATAATTATATACTCTCGAAAAACACTTTTGAATTTCTCAGTCTAGTCCTGCTTTAAAATTAACTTTACCGCAATTTACAAAAAAATGTCAATATAAAATGAAATAGTTCATTTTGCAACTTGTTCTCCACTTATTTGGTTATATTACATAAAAGTTTAATGGAACAGTCAAATATTCCCCTTTAAAGTTTTGCTTCTCTTAAACATTCTTTTTGAAAAGCTGTCCTTTATAATTTGTTTTCGTAACAACAGCAATATTTAAGATTAAACATTGTCTTGCTGAACTTTTACCGTAAAATATGCTATACAGTCTTACTATGAAGCACCTAAAAGTATGCTTTAATATTTATTTTTATTTTTAAAAATTGTTTATAAATTTATGAATGCTTTATTAAAAGCCCTGCAAAGTAAAGAAAGTAGATGAAGCACACCAAGAGCTGGGCATATTCAAAGGGAATGGGGTCAGACAAATATTTAAGGACAGCATATTCTTAATATTTTAAAAGCTTTTCTTTTTGCTTTGGATGTTTTAAAGTAATGTCCGGATGAAGTAATGGAAATAAGCACTAGTAGCAAAAATTCAATATTTTTGGGCTTAAAATGAAAATGAAACAATAAACAGAAATGTATTTGTAGATAATTAATTTCCGGTTTAGACACAGGCATGCTTGCAAGAAGGTGTATAAAAACGAATTAAAAAATTTTTTAAATGTATACTTCAACGAGCCGGAAAAATTGGAATATTTAAAAAATGTTGAAAAAGTAGCATACTAATTCTAAAGGTATTGTCTTGGTAACTACAGCCTTTCTCTACAAGTTCCAAAATTATGAAAGAGTCGAAATTCGAAAATGTATATGGCCACACCTGCGT
This sequence comes from Musca domestica, assembly GCF_030504385.1. Taxonomy (NCBI): domain Eukaryota; kingdom Metazoa; phylum Arthropoda; class Insecta; order Diptera; family Muscidae; genus Musca; species Musca domestica. Next base: position 1,146,087 of record NW_026712219.1, read on the forward strand.
ACTTCAACATCTTGCAGGGGATATAATACCTACTCAGAATACAGTAACCCCTGTTGCAGATATCTTCTCAGAATTTTGGGATAAATTCGTACAGGGTAGTAGGGCTCATGAATTTCCTCTATTCCAAAATATTTTCAATATCCCCTAAATGTACACCTAATGTGTATTTTCCGCTTAAATTGTAGAAAAACTGTTAGCAAGAAATGCCAGTAGTTACCCAAAATGTGGTCTTATTAGTGGACGGGTAATTTCCATTTTCTCACCGGAGCCAAGGTTGATACAAATTTTAAGATGGGCAAAGTTTAAACTTTGGCAGTACAAAGTGTAAAGAAGTCTAAGAAAAGTCTAAAGAAAGGGTGAAAGACCCTCCCCCAAATAAAAATACATTTTGGGGGAAGGTACGAGAGGCAATGGGAGCATATTTTCCATAGTCCCCCTGTTCTAAGTCTCATATATAAAAAGTAAAAAAGCTTTAAGTTTATCCGGGCCGAACTTTGAATACCCTCCGCCATTTGGTACAAATTTGGCAATTTTCAAAAAAAAAATAAAATCCGTGTATCTTTATATTTGTCACAAGCTATTACAATATTCAAATGCAAAACTTGAAAAAAAAAATCTGTTTATAATGTAGCTATAGGGATTATAAAACGTGGACCTGCACAAACAATTTTCTGTCATATGCTGTAGTATCCATTACGAACTTCAAACGCGAAATTTTGAAACAATTCTGGTAAATAATGTCGCTACAATCATCAAAATATCGACATAGAATTTTATGCTGATCAAGAATATATACACTTTGTGGGGTCTAAAATGTATACTTCGAGTTGTTACGTACGGAATGGCAAACTTAATATACCCACCATACTATGGTGGAGGGTATAAAAACTACCAGGAACCAAGTGGGGATTGGTTTTATATTGGGTGTTCTTGCTTGCTGCTTCGAAATTAATATAAAACGTGTCACAGACCGATGGTCATGCTGTCTTAACCATTTTTAAGGTGGCGCGTGCTCAGTGCGATGCTGTTGAGTCCTGTTGTAATGTACTAGGTCTGAGGCCAAAATGTTTGCGTGCCCAAGGCTTTAATACACCCTCCAAATTTTTTTCGTGATAATATTCGGCATTTATTCTGATGCCACGGTCAATTAATACGAGCGAAGGGCGACCATCGGTTGTTATGGCAACCCTCACAATCACCATGGCCGGCGCTTGAGTTTTGGTGGCCAACCGAAGATGCACATTTTCAGCTGATCTCTGTGGCAAGTAAACACGATAATTTTGTTTGTTTTCAAACTTCTGGACAACGAATGTTTTCTCACCACTTTCGACCAAGCGAATCAACTCTTTAGCTCTTTTGAGTCTATTTTCTTTCTGTTGCGGTGTAAGTTCTTGCACTTTTTGGGATTTTTTCAATATTTGCCGAATGGAATACTGAGATATGTTCAGCTCACGAGTCATTTTTCGACCACTTTACCTTTAGAACCATTTCTGCTGATGTTGCTGCATTCTTCCGTCCACTTCCTTGACGTCGGGCCACGCTACCAGCATCACGGTAACTAGCGATGGTACGAGACACAAAAGATTTATTCACATTTAAATGCTGGAGTGCTCTAACGATAGCCACTTGTAGTGTTCCAGCCAAATATAAAGAAATCACACTATCACGTTTGAATTCCATCACGAATGCCTTTTTTCTGGAAAATTCGTACCACGCTTGTAAACAATATAATGAGCTATCTCTAGAATAATTTTAACAGCTGTCGAACAAGTGGCTTAGAAATGTCAGCAGTCTGAATTTGGTTACAGTTTTTTTATCTCACCCCTTATTATTCTGATTTTACAAACTATTGGATGCATGCTTTTTGATTTTATATACCCTCCACCATAGTATGGAGGGTATATTAGGTTTGTCATTCCATTTGCAACACCTCGAAATATACACTTCAGACCCCACAAAGTGTATATATTCTTGAGCAGCTTAAAATTCTACGTTTAGATCCACGTTTAGATATAGGCCCCATATAACAATACCTCCCGATATTCGGTATTTTGATGATTTTAGTAGGTTTATTTACCGGAATTGTTTCAAATTTCGAATTTAAAGTATTTATGGGTACTACAGCCTGTGACTGAAAATTAGCTTATGGTATGTACTGGTTTTCGTATAGCACCCCACCCCTATAACGGTGCTTCTCTATATTCGGTATAATGATGATTTTAGCTACATTATTTACCGGAATTGTTTTAAATAGCCTACTTGCACTTCGTAATTGGTACTACAATCTGTAACAGAAAATTTTCTGTAGAAGTTCACGTCTTCGTATAAACCCCCTATATCGGTACCTCCCTATATTAGGTATTTTGACGATTTTAGGTACATTATTTACCGGAATGGATTCAATTTTTGTATACGCACTTCGTAATGTCTACTACGCCTTATATTTGGTATTTTGACGATTTTAGCTATATTATTAACCTGAATGCTACTACTGGTATTAAAAAGCGCCCATAAATCCGTACCTCCCTACCGTACTAAATAATTTACCGGAATTGTTCCAAGCTCGTATTTTATTACTATAATGCCAATGAAAAAATTGTCTATGCATATCTTCGTTTTGTTTTTAACATAGTTGTAAACGGATTTTTCTTTTTTCTTTTTTATATTATATTCCTGATCAGCATAAAATTCTATGCCAATTTAACAATGTCCGTCCGTCTGTGGAAATCACTCTAGCTTCCGAACGGACGATTTTAGAGACATTATTTAGCGGAATTATTTCACGTTTTGTATTTGAAGTTTGCAATGGATACTACATCCTATGCCCGAAAATTGTCTGTGCAGGTCCACATTTTAGTACAGGGTTGCCCATATTCGACGGACCCATCTGGCAACGCCATAACTTTTGACAGAGATGTCACATCCCTTAACGACATACCGCGTTTGAAGCGTCAGTCCAAGCAGATTGTTACCATAAAACAATACACGCCACGCGAGCCCTGTGAAATAGTTGAAATTTACATTCTACAGAAGAAGTCAATTGTGAAAACTCAACGTGCTTTTAAAACATTAAAACATGTGAGAAGTGCGCCTACTAAGAACACCATTTTCGACTGGTAAGGCTTTTTCTAATCCGAAGAGGCCATATAAAATCGACCAAGGCGATCGGCCGAGAATATCGCTGCCGTACGAGCCAGTGTTGAGAGGTCCCCAAGCACTTTGGCATGGTCCGTTCTCAGCAGTTGGGCATGGCTCGGTCCACTTTACAACGGATTATTCGCATTGATTTGCATTTGTTCCCGTACAAAATTCAATTGACGCAAAGAATGTTGCCTGCGGACAAGCCTCGTCGATTGGAATGGGCCCATGGGTCCGTCGAATATGGGCAACCCTGTATAACCCCATGATGCCTACCTATATTCGGTATTTTGCCAAATGTTTACCAAATGTTGGAGGGTATTCAAAGTTCGGCCCGGCCGAATTTACAGCCTTTTTACTTGTTTTTAATTTCATATTCCTTCCATTTGGTGGAGGGTATTCAAAGTTCGGCTCACCGAACTTACAGCTTTTTTACTTGTTTTTTTTTTAAACATCTTGAATGTCAAAAAAATGCTCTCAATATTTAAGAAAAAGAAATGATTCCCCATTTAATTATTGCAATTAAAAAACGTACCAAATGCAGACATTTTGACCACATTTGCGCAATTTAAATTAATCTAAGTTGAAAACACAAATCAAACCAAAAAAAAAAAAAAAAAACAGTTCCATGGCATGTTAACAAAATTCGGCTGTTGAATAACAACAACCACCATTCATCATTAGACGAGCATCATCATTTTATTTCGGCAAACTAATTAAACCTGTCTGACAAATACAAATGTTTTTTTTTTTTTTTTTTTTTTTTTTTTGGCTTCTTTTATGTGGCCTATACAATTGGCGGCAAACAAAAGATAAAAGTCAACCCAAAAACAAAAACGAAGTGAAGAATAGAGGAGATGGCACAGGATGTAGAACAATTCTTATGTTGTCCTATCGCCTCACAAGTAAATGAGTTTAATTAACCTATTCGCCTTGGCAAGAGTAAGACAATTTCTCAAGACTTGTTCAAATATTCGAGAACAACAAGAGTATCAGCAAAAAAATTTCGGGGAAGAGAACAATGCCTTTGTCCTCCTCGTATGGGTTTATATCCTTTCGACAATATGTTGGTGAGATAATGATTTAACGCAATGTCCGTTGCCAGCAACAGATTCTCAAAAAAAAGAACCAAAAAAAAACATACAACATATGGCCACAAGTATCCAGCAACGACCATGGCAATATATTGGTCACCTATTTATTTCGCTTAGTGTGTGTGTATGTTTTTCTTTATGTAGGCCCTTTTTAGGTAAACAATGAATTATCTTCCCTTTGGGTTTCCTACCTAGCGTTCGCTTGGAAAATATTCAATAGAATACGAAATATGGGGACAAATGTGATGGAGAGGAAAAACCAAAAGAATAACAAATCTGTAACTTTAAGAAACACACATATACACCAATGCAGATACACATATATATATATATATATATATATATATATATATATATATATATATATATATATATATATATATATATATATATTCCTGATCAGCATAAAATTCTATGCCAATTTAACAATGTCCGTCCGTCTGTGGAAATCACTCTAGCTTCCGAACGAACGATTTTAGAGACATTATTTAGCGGAATTATTTCACGTTTTGTATTTGAAGTTTGCAATGGATACTACATCCTATGCCAGAAAATTGTCTGTGCAGGTCCACAGTTTAGTACAGGGTTGCCCATATTCGACGGACCCATCTGGCAACGCCATAAATTTTGACAGAGATGTCACATCGCTTAATGACATACCGCGTTTGAAGCGTCAGTCCAAGCAGATTTTTACCATAAACCAATACACGCCACGCGAGCGCTCTGAAATAGTTGAAATTTACATTCAACAGAAGAAGTCAGTTGTTAAAACTCAACGTTCTTTTAAAACATAAAAAATGTGAGAAGTGCGCCTACTAAGAACACCATTTTCGTCTGGTAAGGCTCTTTCTAATTCGAAGAGGCCATATAAAAGTCGATCAAGGCTATCGGCCGAGAATATCGCTGCCGTACGAGCCAGTGTTGAGAGTTCCCCAAGAACATCCCAAAAACGCCGTTCTCAGCAGTTGGGCATGGCTCGGTCCACTTTACAACGGATTATTCGCATTGATTTGCATTTGTTTTCGTACAAAATTCAATTGACGCAAAGAATGTTGCCTGCGGACAAGCCTCGTCGATTGGAATGGGCCCATGGGTCCGTCGAATATGGGCAACCCTGTATAACCCCATGATGCCTACCTATATTCGGTATTTTGCCAAATGTTTACCAAATGTTGGAGGGTATTCAAAGTTCGGCCCGGCCGAATTTACAGCCTTTTTACTTGTTTTTAATTTCATATTCCTTCCATTTGGTGGAGGGTATTCAAAGTTCGGCTCACCGAACTTACAGCTTTTTTACTTGTTTTTTTTTTAAACATCTTGAATGTCAAAAAAATGCTCTCAATATTTAAGAAAAAGAAATGATTCCCCATTTAATTATTGCAATTAAAAAACGTACCAAATGCAGACATTTTGACCACATTTGCGCAATTTAAATTAATCTAAGTTGAAGAACACAAATCAAACCAAAAAAAAAAAAAAAAACAGTTCCATGGCATGTTAACAAAATTCGGCTGTTGAATAACAACAACCACCATTCATCATTAGACGAGCATCATCATTTTATTTCGGCAAACTAATTAAACCTGTCTGACAAATACAAATGTTTTTTTTTTTTTTTTTTTTTTTTTTTTTTTTTGGCTTCTTTTATGTGGCCTATACAATTGGCGGCAAACAAAAGATAAAAGTCAACCCAAAAACAAAAACGAAGTGAAGAATAGAGGAGATGGCACAGGATGTAGAACAATTCTTATGTTGTCCTATCGCCTCACAAGTAAATGAGTTTAATTAACCTATTCGCCTTGGCAAGAGTAAGACAATTTCTCAAGACTTGTTCAAATATTCGAGAACAACAAGAGTATCAGCAAAAAAATTTCGGGGAAGAGAACAATGCCTTTGTCCTCCTCGTATGGGTTTATATCCTTTCGACAATATGTTGGTGAGATAATGATTTAACGCAATGTCCGTTGCCAGCAACAGATTCTCAAAAAAAAGAACCAAAAAAAACATACAACATATGGCCACAAGTATCCAGCAACGACCATGGCAATATATTGGTCACCTATTTATTTCGCTTAGTGTGTGTGTATGTTTTTCTTTATGTAGGCCCTTTTTAGGTAAACAATGAATTATCTTCCCTTTGGGTTTCCTACCTAGCGTTCGCTTGGAAAATATTCAATAGAATACGAAATATGGGGACAAATGTGATGGAGAGGAAAAACCAAAAGAATAACAAATCTGTAACTTTAAGAAACACACATATACACCAATGCAGATACACATATGTATGGAATGGCCTGTTTGCCATTATTAATCAATGACCTAACTGTAACCGAAATGTCAGGAAGGAAGTTAAAAACATCTATCTTCTTCGAAAAGTTCAAGGATTTCTGTGTTGATTTATATATATTTGTAGAAATGTTTGTATTTCTTTTCTATTGTCTGTTTTCTTTTCTCTAAGATTCTTCATTTTCCTGAGTCCTTAATGAGCAGAAGAAAAGCTAATTTAAAGTAAAATAAAATTGGGCTACTCTTAGTTTGGTTTAAATTAGCTCAGTTGATACCACATTAGTTTAGACAAATGAGATGAGTTTGAGGTTTTATTTGGAAAATGAATTGAGGAAATATCATTGAGTTTCTCTATGTATACCCTACACCACAAGGTGGTCAGGGTATTATGTCTTTGTGCATTTGTTTGTAACAGGCAAAAGGAAACGAGATAGACCTATAGTTTCTTTTGATGATCTGCATAAAATCACATTCTGAGTCGATTTATGCATGTCCGTCCGTCCGCCTAACCAATTATTTTTGTAAATAAAGTACAGTTCGCCCTATCCATATGAAATTTTGCACAAATCATTTGTTTGGCCCAAGGACGAACCCTATTCAAATTGGAGATAATCGGTATAAATTTAGATATAGCTCCTATATACATCTTCTTCCGATTTGCCTTTTATTGTGCACCAAAGGTGTAATATCAGTCCGTATAGTATGGAATTTTGCACGTACGATCAGATTGAACCTGAAAATAAGTATGCCAAATTTGATCGAAATCGGTTCAGAAATAGCTATAGCTCCCATATATATTTTTCATCCGATTTGATATTTTTGTCCTCCGCAGCCGTAATATGCACTATGTAACAGCAATATTTGGGGAAATATATAAAATACAGCTCAGAAATACATTTCCTAAATTTTATCGAGATCGGTTCAGATTTGGATATATCTCCCATATATAACTTCGCCCGATTTACCTTTGATTGTGCACCAAACGTCTAATATTTGTCCAAATGGGATGAAATTTGGCACATACGACCAAATTCAGTCTAGAAGGTAGTATGCCAAATTTTGAAGATCGGTTCAGATATAGCTATAGCTCCCATATATACTGTTCATCCGATTTGTCATATTTGTTACCCACAGCCGTAATATGCACTCCGTAACAACGATATTCAGGGAAATATATCAAATACAGTTCAGAAATATCTTTGCCAAATTTTATCGAGATCGGTTCCGATGTCCGTCCGTCTGGCTGGTGCGCACGTTATCTCTCGAAGGAAGTATCCGATTTGGTCCACACTCGGCACTCCGTAATATTATTATGAAACTTAGATCCGAGTTCAGATATGGACAATATCTGTATCCTTCTTCTGGCACCTACGGCAAAGGTTGAAATTTGAGATTTTGACCCTTTTTGGGGAGGTACCTGAGGTAATATTCAAAATTGTGAATATCCGTCCATATATGAAGATTCCATTCAGACATGGTAAATCTCAATATTCCTACGAACACAAGATCTGTAATAAAGGTGGTAGAGATTAGAAAATTTCTTCTTTTAGCTCCCCCCAAAGGGTCAAAGTTTTGACGGCACAAAACGGTTATAAAATCCGAAAAAAAACATTCAATTCTCTTTATATTTCACACATCCCATTATTTATATAAACAAAAAAATCTGTTGTGAAGTTGGAATATATCGATCTACTCCTTCTGGTACTCCCCAAAAAGGGTCCAAAATTTTAAATATCCATGAAGCTCATAAAACGCGAAATTAACATCTGATTCCATTCGGACCTTGCACATCTCAATATTACTATCAACACAACAGCTGTTATAAAGGTGGTAGAGATCGGACCATTTTCAGGGACCTTCCTACATAGGGTTCAGGATTTTGAAAAATAAAACGCTCAAAGAAATTGAAATAAGCATCCACCTCTCTTCAAATTTTACACATACCAACATTTTTGCTAACACAAGATTTGCTGTGAAGATGATAATTCAGACTTTTGTCATTTCCAAGCCACTCGTCCGACAGCTCTTAAAAATATTCCAGTGACAGTTCATTATCTTTTTTACAATCGTACAAAAGCATTTTGGTGTGAATTTTTCAGAAAAAAAGTTATACGTGATGGAATTCAAGCGTGATAGTGTGATATCTTTATATTTGACTGGAAAACCACAAGTGGCTATCGTTAGAGCACACCAGCATTTAAATATGAATAAATGTTTTGTGTTTCGTACCACCACTCGTTACCGTGATACTGAAAGCGTAGTCCGACGTCAAGGAAGTGGACGCAAGAAAACAGCAACATCAGGAAAAATGGTTCGAAAAGTCAAAAAGCGACTTGATGGAAACCTGCGTCGCAGTGGCGGAAAAAGGGTTCGTGAGCTGAACACATCGCAATTTTCGGCAAATATTGAAAAATAAGCTCATAAAGCCATTGAAATTTCAAAAAGTGCAAGAACGTGCACCGCAACAGAAAAAATGGACTCAAAAAAGCTAAAGAATTGCATCGCTTGGCCGAAAGTGGTGAACTGCCGAATTTGGTTGTCTCTGAAGAAAAATCATACATTGTCTCGCCCTTTGTAAATGAACAAAATGATAGTGTTTACTTGCCAAAGAGGTCAGCTAAAAAGTGCATCTTCGGTTGGCCACCATGGTGTAGTTGCGGGCCGTCATAACAGTCAATGGTCGCTCTTCGCTCGTATTAATCGACCGTGGCATCAGAATAAATGCCAAATATTATCGCGAAAATATTCTGGGGGGTGTCTTAAAGCCTTGGACACGCAAACATTTTGGCCGAAGATCTTGGACATTCCAACAGGACTCAGTACAATCGCACTCAGCACGCGCCTCCTCGCTCTATTTCCAGCGCAAAATGGCCACCAATATCTCCGGATACCAATCCGTTGGACTATTATGTCTAGAGTATTTTGGAAAGCAAGGTTGGCACTAAAAAATACCATGGTGTCGATCAGCTCAAGCAAGCCCTTCGCCGGGAATGGGCCAAAATGCCGTAGAGCAACATTCGGGCAGCGTGTGACGGTATCATTGGCCGTCTGAAGGCCATAATTCGTGCCAAAGGTGACCAATTCGAACAAATCCAAACTTATTCTAAAATTTGATGCTATTTCCGAAATTGTTTTGCTTTCATTCAATAAAATTTAAAAGAAATGTAAAAATTATGACGTTTGACTTTGTTGCAGATTTTTTATTTCATCCTGTATATATATTTATTTATTTTTTATTGCACAGAAATAGAAAGGATAATCCGATCTTGCTCCAATTTTGCAAACTCTAATATTTGCATCAATACTAGGTCAGGTGCGAACATGGAATATATCGGTCCACTCTATAAAGCACTACGCCAAAGTATTGAGTCCGCAAAAAAAAATTATTAACCCAAGGTTTGGTGTAAACATGGAATATATCTGTCCACTCCTTCTAGTACCTTCCCAACACTTCGCCAACATTTTGAATAACCAAAAATTGAATAACCAAATAAAAAAAATCTTAAAATCCGAAATAAGCATCCGGTTCTCTTCATATTTCTCACATCCCACTAGTTCTACTAATGCTTCGGCTGTGAGATGTATTCCCTTTTTGGGTGAGGTACTAGAGGCAAGGACCGATATTTCCCATGGTCCATTACCTCTGGTACCTCCCCCACAAAGGGTCAAAATGTTGAGTATGCAACCATAAATTTTTTTGGCAATTTTTTAGAATAATTAACAGTTGTTGACCATCAAATAACTGGAAACTCTTTTTCCTGAAATTGGTTCATAGTTCGTCCATGATCTAATGTATACAGATCTATAATCTGGCCTCTTATACATATAGAATACGTTTTGTAAGCCTTCTGTATACATCAGTGTTTAAATTTCAAAAAAAAACAGTAAAGAAAGCCTTAAAGTCGGGCGGAGCCGACTTTATGATACCCACCACCACTTTGCTAATTTAGTAGAGCTGCACATAACAATTAAAAATTTTTTATGGGAGAATTCAATCATACACGCTCTGATTATAATTTAAAGTTCAAATGACTAAATATGCCGAAGCATTCGTATCTTTCAAATTCGGACTTGTATTACCCATTTTGTGCACAATTAATTTAAAATCGGATAAAAATATATATGGGAGTTATGTCCAAATCGGAACCGATCTCGATAAAATTTGGCAAAGATATTTCTGAGCTGTATTTAATATATTTCCCTGAATATCGTTGTTACGGAGTGCATATTACGGTTGTGGGTAACAAATACAACAAATCGGATGAACAATATATATGGAAGCTATAGCTATATCTGAACCGATCTTCACCAAATTTGACATACTAGCTTCTAGACTCAATTCAGTCGTAAGTGCCAAATTTCATCCAATTTGGACAAATATTAGACGTTTGGTGCACAATCAAAGGTAAATCGGACGAAGTTATATATGGAAGCTATATCCAAATCTTAACCGATCTCGATAAAATTTGACAAATGAATTTTTGAGCTGTATTTGATATATTTTCCCAAATATTGTTGTTACAGAGTGCATATTACGCCTGCGGAGGACAAAAATAACAAATCGGATGAACAATATATATGGGAGCTATAGCTATATCTGAACCGATTTCCATCAAATTTAGCATATTTATTATCAGGTCCAATCTGATCGTACGTGCAAAATTCCATACTATTCGTACTGATATTACACGTTTGGTGCACAATAAAAGGCAAATCGGACGAAGATATATATGGGAGCTATATCTTAATTTTGACCGATTATCTCTAATTTCAATAGGGTTCGTCCTTGGGCCAAACAAATGATTTGGGCCAAACAAATGATTTCATCTGGATAGGGCAGTAAATGCGAACTGTACTTTGTTTACAAAAATACATGGACAGACGGACGGACAGACGGAAGGACAGACGGACGGACATGCATAAATCGTATACGTATACGTTATGCATCCTTAAATTTCATAAAATGTCGCGTATACGCATGAACGTACGATTACATTTAAAAGGCCCATTTACCTTCGTGTTCACCATAATCCCTCTCTTTAATGCCATGACAAGTTTTTTTTAGAAAAGAATTCAATGTCACGTGTTAATGAAATGAATTTGGCCGCTTATTTAATAAGACGCTTGTTTGTCGAATTTTCGCATAAAACATGAGATTCTAACCCAAGATTAGGTTACACAGCCACCCGTGAAATAAAGATATTTTCTTTGTTTCGCACTTACCTCTTGTCCATAGCCGTTATCCATTCCATAGCCATGTTGACGTTTTCGTTTCGATCCTTGCACCAACACGAAAGAATTTTTCCAAAGTTTTCTTGGTATTGCTCCCGGTCTAAAGGCTCGAGAGCAAATCACAAAGCATTAACACGTAGCAAAAGCGACAACAGACAATGAATCGTTTCTTTCCCTGGAATCGGACACTTTTATTGATTTTCGTAGGTTTGGTTTGTTTCTCTCACCTTCGTTGGCAAATGACGTAAAATTTAATGAGAATTGCCAAAAATGAAACAACGCAAAACAAAGAAAGGAATTTGCTGGAAGGGGGGGTGAGTGGTGTTTCGATTTTCCCTCCTTTCTGTGGAGCACAAAGGATAATAACTTGTATGGTTTATTTCTTTTTTTTTACTCTTGCCGCGGGCACGTTTTACACCTTCTCTGTAATTCTTTTTCTTATTTTTAGCTTAACTTTGTGGTATCTTGAGAATTTGCTTTGAAACACTGCTAAGCTTTTTTTCACCTATTAGCAGAGGAAAAATGCTGCTGCTTTAATTCTTCAAATCTTTAAATGGTTTTGGTATTTTGGCACAGCTGTCACTTACACTTTAGGTCATTAGCAGATACCAAGAAACAGAAAAAAAAAACAGTAACGGAAATTGCTCAAGCAGGGGTGGCAGGCCAAGTTCGGTTAGGCAACGATTTGCTTAAGTCCCGTTTTCCTCGATTTGCACGAATGCTTTTAAAGAAGAGCTAAGTCGCCCCGTTTTTTCTGGCACTAATTTAACTTCACTTCAACACAAATCCGAACAAATTTTTCATTCTGACAATGAACATATTTTTTGTCGTCGTCGTTGTTTTTTTTTTTTTTTTTTTTTTTTTTTTTTTTTTTTTTTTTTGCTTTTCAAAATTGTTGCTTTGTTTTCTTTGGATTCAAAACTTTTAAATTTCCGTTGCAGCCGTTGATTTTTAGTTTTGTTTTTGTTGTTGTTTTTAATGTTTTATGTGTAGATATTTTGTTGTTATTGTCTACTGGCAAGTGTGTCTATAGGTAAAGTGTCCTGTAGAATGTTTGTGTGTGTGTTGAGGGGTATTCTGTAGAACCCTGTGTGTGTATTTGTGTGTGTGTTTATGTTAATATACTCTCACAGGCGTACATCTGTTTGCCAACATCAACATCCCGTTCACATTTCATGTAACATCATCAGGCTTATCGTCATCAACATCACCATCGTCATCATAGTCGTCGTGGTCGTCGTCGTTGTTGTTGTTGTTGGGCGGGTAGCCTTAGCTGAAGTGGAACACAGGAAACCTAAAAATAAAAACGTAAAAATGTACAACAACCAGAAGTTATAGTTATTGTTGTTTTTTGTAAAGTTTTTTTTTTTTTTTTTTTTTTTGATAATTATGACAGTGGTTACGAAACTAGGATATTTTTTGGGGGTCAAAATTATTACAATCTGGAGATATAATTTTAATAACATCAAATAAACTCGAAGTAAATTTCATCCCGATAGAACAATCCATCAAACCAATTAAATTTTGAGATCTGTTGTCTCAAAATCCTTATAATTGTGATATTCACTAGTGTAAAAAAATATAAAGTAAACAAGTTAAAAAGCAGGAAGTTCGTCCGGGTCGAACTTTGAAGAGACTTCACCATTTGGAACGAATTTGAAAATAAAATCCTCAATAAATTCTGTTAAAATTTTAAAATTACCGAATATAGCCGTTATGTTTGGGTCTATACGACAAGGAAAAACAAAGGCATTGTTTGTCATAAGTTATTACCAAATTCCAAATTCGGAACATGAAATAAATGGTGAATAAAAATCATCAAAATATCTATATATATAAAAATCAATTGTTGTTTGTTGGTAACGGAATCAGCTGAAAACGGCTGGACCGATTTGCATAATTTTTTGTAAAAACTTTCGTCATACCCCGAGTTAGGTTTTAAAAGAAAAAAGTATAGACCACGCCCACTTTTGCGCCCACAATTTTGATTTATCTAAAATCCTTGTATTTGCCAATATAGAGGAGATATCGGTATGAAAATTATTGCAAGAGCTACTGTTGACTTTCTATCCCCCTCTAAGTATTTATTTGGGGCTGAGGAACTGTCGTTGTCAGTACTTTTTAGTCTATATCTATCTATATATAAAAAAGAAAGTTGTGTTAGTTACTACGCTTATAAATTAAGAACCGCTGGACTGATTTTAACGATTCATACAAATTCGGAATTGTCTCCTTTCTGAAAAGGATAATATCCAAAAAAATCGCGTAAAAATGTGATATATTAACATTTTCATTTTGACTTTTCAAATGTACAATAGTAATGTTTTATTTTGCATGATTTTTTTCCATTTTGACTTACTTTTTTCTAATGTACATTTGTAGTGTTTTTTATATTTTATTTTTGAATTCAAATATTAATACCAATTTATTTAATTGACTTGATTTTTTGAGAAATGAAATTGATGGCGAGTTACATGGAAGTGTAGTACCGAATTAAGTGGTGGCGAAACGGAATAGATGTCGAAATTATTTAATGGAATCGAATTTTAAAATAGAAGTACATTCTATTGACAAACTATATGAGGATCTTTAAGCATTTGCTGTAAAAAATTAGCGAACAAGTTGAAGATTTTTCAATGTGTTATTCTTCTTTTGTCAATTTTTAACAATCAGCAAAATACCAAATATAAAGGGTGGAAAATAGTAGAGCGAATGGGACTCTTAGTAAGAAAAGGATTTCTATCCTTTCAGAAAATCTTCCCAAACATTCAAGATACCTTAAATCGCTTTTGCAGGTCATGATATCGATAATAACTCACGGATAAGGGTACAACCCTATTTCATATTTATATAACCATCGTATGATTTAAGCTATTTTTGGTGTCTTGGTCACTTTTTTTATATTTTGGCCATTATTTGACATCTTTGTTTCTAAGGAGGTAGAGAACCTCTTCGCATAAAGTTTGAAATTTTCAGAGTAGGGCCTATTTTGGTCTTGACCACATTCATTAATTGATTTGGCTAAAAATTGTATTTATGCTACTCTGGGGTAGGGAACCATCATACAGATAATTGCCACATAGGAATTTATTTAACTAAAGTCCCCACATTGGAGTATCCCCAAGTCCACTTTCACATCTAATTGGTGGTCAGAAAAGAAAATTTTGTTTTCTATTGAATTTATAACCCCCAAGAGAATATTGGTTGGCCCACGTTTTGGTGTAAAACTCATATAAATGTATCCCTGATTTCAGCTGTGACCGTGGTCTTGGCCACGTTTTTTAACTGATTTGGCCATTATTTGCTGTATTTAGGCTACTTTGTGAGTATATAACCATCTTACAGAAAAATGTCAACATACGTAAATATTTTGGTATATATAGTCCCCAGGCCCGCCGATCTATAGTTATGTTTACCGATTGGCGGACAACAACGCGGGTATTGTTTAATCGTCATTGAATTTTACTATGAACAAGAACATAGACTTTTTGGGGACTCTAATGCACAATTTGAGGTGCTATGGTAAAGGGTGTAAAAACGTAATTAACTTTGACTATTCAGAAATTATTTTGCCCTCCTTCCATAGTTATTTATTTCTATTTAGTCGAATCAATATTTATATTAAAATTTGTTCACCTTTATGAGCTAGATTTGTGAAATATTATGCTATGCAAAATTTCCATTAAAGACTAAAACTACAGGCCGGCAACGCGGATCGGGCCAGCTAGTCGTATATAAAGAAGTACCGTTAATTCGGAGCTGTGCGAAGACCTGGACCAGCATAGTCAATTTTCTGTCATAGGCTGTAGCATCCATTACGAATTTTAAATACGACATATCAAACAATTTCGGTGAGTATTGTACCTAAACTCGTGTAAATACCAAATATAGGGAGGTAATGGTAGATGGGGCCTATACAAAGACCTGGACTTGCATAGACGAATGTTTTCTCATCGGAGAAAACCAAATTCGGCAGTTCACCACTTTCAAACAAGCGAAGCAACTTTTTAGGTCTTTTGAGTCTATTTTCTTTCTGTTGTTGTCGATGTAAGTTTTTTCACTTTTTGGAGTTTCAATAACTGCGCACCGAGCTCATTTTTCAATATTTGCCGAATGAAATATTGCGATATGTTCAGCTAATGAGCCATTTTTCGCCCACTGCGACGCGGATTTCGGTCAAGTCGCTTCTTTACTTTTCGAACCATTTCTGCTGATGCTGCTGTTTTATTCCGTCCATTTCCTTGACGTCGGGCCACGATACCAGTATCACGGTTAAGAGGGATGCTACGAGATACTAAATATTTATTGACAATTAAATGCTGGAATGCCCTATCGATAACCACTTGTGGTATTCCAGCCAAATATAAAGAAATCACACTCGCAGGCTTGAATTCCATCACGAATTACTTTTTTTCTCGAAAATTCTCACCAAAATGCTTTTGTACGCTTGTAAACAATATAATGAGCTCTTACTGCCATAATTTTAACAACTGTCGGACGAGTGACTTAGAAATTGCAGCAGTCTGAAGTTGGTTGCCGTTTTTTCATCTCACCCTGTATAGTTGGCCTCGCTCGACTTTTGAACTACTTATTAATATTTTTTATACCCTACACCACAAGGTCAGGGTATTATGTCTTTGTGCATTTGTTTGTAACGGGCAAAAGGAAACGAGACCCATAGTTCCTTTTGATATCTGCATAGAATCACATTCTGAGTCGATTTATGCATGTCCGTCCGTCCGTCTGTCCACGTATTTTTGTGAACAAAGTACAGTTCGCATTTATTACCCGATCCAGATGAAATTTAGCACATATCATTTGTTTGGCCCAAGGACGAACCTTCTTGAAATTATAGATAATCGGTAAAAATTTAAATATAAATATATAATACAATTGATACGAATAATTAACTAACCTAACACTTATGAAGTATTGACACAGTTTCCTATGTGGAAGATTTGATTAAATCATAAAACAAACAAAGCAAAGGTATTATTCGTACTATTCTTTTAAAACCACCGTATTGTAAATAACTAAACTTTTTTTTAAATTCTCCATTCTCAAACACTCAATATAAATCCCCACATAAAACCGACGCACACACACTCACATACAAGTACATTACTAAAAATCCAAAATATTTTGTATTTTTTGCTAATTTTTGTTTAAAATGATTAAAACATGTTTCGAAACTTTTAATGATTTACTTTAGAGATTATAAAAGTTAAAAATTGCCAAAAACCATAAGCGCAAATATGTAGCCATTTTCAACGAACGAACAAAAGTAATTGTCGTGTAAAATGAACAAATCAATGAAGTGTTAAGTCGAAGAAAATCCACAAGCAGATGTAAATTAAGAGCATTTTGAAGGTTAAATTCAAATCGAGGATAAAGGCAGACAGACAAAAGAGCTTACCGCTAAGTACTACTGTTTTTATTAAGAGAATAAGGTGTAATACTTTTAGCAGACGCAACCAAAACGAGGCTAACAGCGAAAAATTCTTGCAAACAAAACATATTTAAAACAAAACATATTAAATTATGTCGAATTATTTTCTGATGGTGTAGGGTGCCCAAAAATTGCGATACTTGTTTTCTTTTGCAATTGAATAATAATTTGAATTATTATTTGCAGCCAATGATTTGGAAAATTAAAAACTTGTTGAGTTTTATTGTTTCCATACGCACACACATTTGGAAATGTTTCTGACATTTAAACACAAACGTAATTTAACTGCGGTCATATCCAGGCCATTGCGATGCGGATATGTTTTTTCTCTTTTGTTGCCTAAGGGAAAATTATGATTTGAATAAATTGATATACAAATAAATATTCTTTTAAAAGTATTTAAAGTATATCGGACAAAAGTTTTGGTAATTTTAGTGTTTTTTATAGTTTCTATATCCTACAACCCTATGTCTTGCGGGTATTATAAGTTTGATTGGGCAAAAAAAATATGGAACACCTAGAAATATTGGTTTCCGACATAGGAAAGTGCAGGGTGAGATCAAAAAAACTGCAACCAACTTCAGACTGCTCTCATTTCTAAGCCACTCGTTCGACAGCTGCTAAAATTAATCCAGTGACAGCTAATTATATTATTTACAAGCGAACAAAAGCATTTTGGTGAGAATTCTCCAGAAAAAAGTTATTCGTGATGGAATTCAAGCGTGGCAGTGTGATTTCTTTATATTTGACTGGAAAACCACAAGTGGCTATCGTTAGAACACTTTAGCATTTAAATGTGAATAAATATTTTGTGTCTCGTACCGCCGTTCGTTACCGAAATACTGGGAGCGTAACCCGACGTCAAGGAAGTGGACGGAAGAAAACAGCAACATCAGCATCAGAAATGGTTCGAAAAGTAAAGAAGCAACTTGATCGAAATCCGTATCGCAGTGTCCGAAAATGGTTTGTGAGCTGAACATATCGCAATATTCCATTCGGCAAATATTAAAAAATGAGCTGGGGTAAAGCCATTAAAATACCAAAAAGTGCAAGAACTTCCACCGCAACAGACAGAAAATAGACTCAAAAGAGCTATAGGAGTTGCATCGCTTGGCCGAAAGTGGTGAATAAATGCCGAATATTGTCGCGAAAATATTCTGAAGGGTGTATTAAAGCCTTAGGCACGCAAACATTTGGCCGCAAACCTTGGACATTCCAACACGACTCAGCACCATCGCACTCAGCACGCGTCCACCAAGAATGATTACAAAATGAGGTTCCACGCTTCATTTCCAGCGCACACTGACCAATGGAAAAATCTCCGGATACCAATCTGTTGGACTATTGTTTCTGGAGTATTTTGGAAAGCAAGATTGACACAAAAAAATACCAATGTGTCGATCACCTCAAGCAAGCGCTTCGCCGCGAATGGGCCAAAATACCGCAGAGCAACATTCGGGCAGCGTGTAACGTTTTCATTAGCCGTTTGAAGCTCATAATTCGTGTCAAAGGTGACCAATTCGAACTAATCTTAACATATTCTAGAATTTGATGCTATTTCCGACATTTTTCGCTTTAATTCAATAAAATTAAAAAAATGTAAAAATTGTAGCGTTGCAGATTTTTATCTCACCCTGTACACTCCACAACAAAGATGTTTGGTGCCATCTACCGTTTACAGCATAGAAATACCTCTGCTAAAACGATTTTAGACAATAGGTTTCTTTGGATCAAATCTGTTTTAGGACATTTTTAGTCGATCTAGCGATGTCCGTCCGTCTGTCTGTCTGGCTGGTTGATGCGTGCGATAACTCTCGAAGGGAGTATCCGATTTGATCCAAACTTGGTACATCGTAATATTTTTGTCAAACTTAAATCGACTTCGGAGATGGGCAATATCGGTTCACTTTATCTAGTACCTCCCCCACAAAATGTCAGCATTTTCAAAGAGAATATTTTACTGCACAAATATAGAAAGGATAATCCGATTTTGCTCCAACATTACAAATCCCAATATATGCATCAGTGCTAGGTCAGGTGCGAAAATGGACAATATCGGTCCACACCATCACGTACCTTTTCCACAAAGTCTCAAAATTCTAAATAATTGTAGTTATTATAAAATGTGATGCAAAAGTCCGATTGTCTTCACGCCAAGGTCTGGCGTTAAGATGGAATATATCGATCCATTCCTTCTGGTACCTCCCCTACTAAGGGTCAACATTTTGAATGCTCATAAAGCACGAAATTAACATCCGATTCCAATCAGACTTGGCATTCGCAATATATCCATCAACAGATCGGACCTCTATCATCTTCAACTTTTTTCTGGAAAAAACTCTCACCAAAATGCTTTTGTACACTTGTAAACAAAATAATGAGATGTCACTGGAATAATTTTAACAACTATCGGACGCGTCCATTATAAATGACAACAGTCTGAAATTGTTTGCAATTGTTCATCTCACCCTGTATACCTGCGAACCCCTTCTGGTACCTCACCCACTTTCGATTCTTTATAACTTGCTATTTCTAAATATTTTTCTCAAATGAATATGGAATTTATGATTTCGCATAAAATTAGATCTAACGATGTCCATCTGCCTGTCCGTCTATTGTAATCACGCTATCTTTCGAACGAATTGAGACAGAAGGCTAAAATTTTGCATACATGCATAGTTTACCATTAGGCAGGTTAAGTTCGTAAATGGACAATGTCGGTCCACGTTTTCGTATAGCCCTCATATAACGGTACCTCCCTTTATTCGGTATTTTAATAATTTTACCGACATTATTTACCGGAAATTTTTCAAATCGTATTTGAAGTTCGTAATGACTACTACAGCTTATGACAAAAAAATTTTATGCAGGTCCAAGTCTTCGTATAGCCCCGATAGTCGGAATTTTGACAATTTCAGCAACTTTATTCACCGGAATCGTTTCAAATTTTGTTTCTTAATGGGTACTACAACTTATGGCAAAAAAAAATCGTATGCAGGTCCACGTCTTTGTATAGCCTTCATATGACGGTACTTCCCGATACTACGTATTTTCATGAGTTATGCGACATTATTCACGGTATTTGAAGTACGTAATGGACAGTACAGCCTATGACAAAAAATTTCGTTTGCAGGGCCATGTCTTTGTATAATCCCCATATAACGGTTTTCATTTGAGTGGTAGTTTTCGGATTCTTTTATACCCTCCACCACACTATGAAGGGTATATTAACTTTGTCATTCCGTTTGTAACTCCCCGAAATGCTCATGTCAGACCCAACAAAGTATATATATTCTTGATCAGCATACAACTCTATGCCAATTTAGCGATGTTCGTCTGTCTATCTGTCTGTTGTAATCACGCTATCTAAAATTCTTTAAAATTTGGTATTTGAAGTTCGTAATGGATACTACAGCCTAAGACAGAAAATTATCTGCGCAGGTCCACGACTTTGTATAGCTCCTATATAACGGTACCTTCCTATATTCGGTATTTTGATGATTTTAGCGACATTATTCACCGGAATCGTTTCAAATTTGGTATTTGAAGTTCGTAATGGGAACTACAATCTGTGACGGAAAATTGTCTATGCAGGTCCAGGTCTTCGTATAGGCCCCATATATCAGTACCTCCCTATATTCGGCATATTGACGAGTTTAGGTACAAAACCCACTGAAATTGTTTGAGATGTCGTATTTACAGTTCGTAATGGATGCCGCATCTTGTGACAGAAAATTGTCTATGCTGGTCCAGGTGTTCGCACAGCTCCAATATATCGGTACCTTCCTATATACGATATTTTGATGATTTTAGCCGTTTACTTCAAGTTTCGAATTTGAATATGGTAATGACTTATGACAAACACGTCGTATAGACCCCAATATAACGGCTATCTTCGGTATGTTTCAAATTTAACAGAATTTTTTTAAGGATTTTATTATTATATAATTATTATTATTATTATTATTATTATTATTATTATTATTATTATTATTATTATTATTGTTATTATTATTATTATTATTATATTATTATTATTATTATTATTATTATTATTATTATTATTATTATTATTATTATTATTATTATTATTATTATTATTATTATTTTATTATTATATTATATTATTATTATTATTATATTATTATTATTATTATTATTATTATTATTATTATTATTATTATTATTATTATTATTATTATTATTATTATTATTATTATTATTATTATTATTATTATTATTATTATTATTATTATTATTATTATTATTATTATTATTATTATTATTATTATTATTATTATTATTATTATTATTATTATTATTATTATTATTATTATTATTATTATTATTATTATTATTATTATTATTATTATTATTATTATTATTATTATTATTATTATTATTATTATTATTATTATTATTATTATTATTATTATTATTATTATTATTATTATTATTATTATTATTATTATTATTATTATTATTATTATTATTATTATTATTATTATTATTATTATTATTATTATTATTATATTTATTATTATAAAGAAAAGACATTTTTCCAGTCATATATTTTTAATCATTGTTGCTTCTTCTTAAACCCTAAAAAACCATTTTTCCCTTCTAATTCCGGAAAAAACAAATTCTTCAGATAACTATATTAAATATTATTTCTTAATGGCTACTTTTCATCAAATTTTCGCGATTTTACTATTCAAGAATTCCATAACATATCACTCTTCGGACCCCGTGCACTAAACCTTCTTTCAAACACCACTGTATATTTTAAATATATTTTTTATATTCTCCACTTCTATACAACTCACATTAAAAAAGACTTTTATCCAGTAACCGGGAAACACACATACACTTAGAGCACTTCAATGTAATTTTCACAAAATATAAAATTCTTTGTTTTCAACAAAAATTTGCCAAAACAATGTAACATTAAATTTGTATTTAAAATATTTTTTAATTTATATCTCCTTTTTATTTCGAATTATTATTCACTTTAAACACACACATATATATGCATCAACTTTATTTATATATACATCAAAATATATATATTTCACATTGTATTCCCATTGGCTTGTATTTTTTGATATTTCAATTTTTTCCGTTCGTTGCTACCGTTAACGTTAAGTGTTGAAATAAAACTGAATATTTTCCCAAAATATTTCGTTGCCTAGACTTTGGCGCTGAAACTGATGGAATGCAGATGGCATGGTGAAAAAGGCCACACAAGAGAGTTTGTGTATGTGTGTGTGGGTGGTGAATTTCTCTGAGTTTTGACTAAATAGTGGGAATTTCGTTTCGTTTGTTATTATCCTTTGCTGCTGCTGACTTTATTACTTTCATGTTAGTTCATTGGTCCCATGGCAGTTACCAACGCCACTGCTCATTCATTCATTCATTACTCAACAACGTTGGATTTCGGTGGTCACAGGAGCTGCGAGCGTACGAAAAGTTTGCTGAAATATAATTTGAATGTTTTACGTCATATCTTGTATTTTGTTTGTTCTTGGTTTGCTTGTCATGGTGTTTTGGGATATCACTTTGGGATTGTTTTTTGAAAACACGTGTTGCATATATTATAAATGTATTAAGCTGTTTGCGATCAAGGACTTGGATCTTTTTGGAGAAAATCTGACGGATTTCCATATATTCAGTTTATTTTCTATTTCGGAGAGAAGTGATCTTCAATTAACAATATTCTTTTATCGATAGTACATTTCAATGCTAGTTAGAATATGTGAAGGTTTTCTGGTCTTTCAAAAATTCCCAAAAACAAATTTTAATTATGTTTGAAAAATAATTTCCTAAAAGGATACCAACAGGAGTTTCCAATAAATTTTCTCATACAAAAAATTATCACCAAGAAAACCTTCTAAAAAGCACGGTGGACTTAATTTAAAACGCAGGGGCAAACTATTTTTATGAAAGACGCAAGAATATTCTTCGAAAATTGACTTCGTCAAGAGAACAAAGCTTCATTATTCGAAAAGGCCTAAAAGTACTGTAATGACACTCAACTAGTAATTTTATAGAAGATATTTACCCTAAAAAAGTATACGATATTTCATTTGTACCGGCAGCAAAGCAAATGGACTGCTCCTAAAACACCATTTGGTTTCATTACTGCCCTTTTAATAGAAGAAATATTATAGATAATACAGAGACCTCACAGAAATTTAGAAGATTCTGAAAAAAACAATGGGGTTTCTCAGGGGATCGGAAGAAGAGAAGCAGAAGATCTTCTCATAGAAGAGCAGAAGTTCTTCTCATAGACGAGAAGAACATCTTCGCCATAGAAGAGCAGAAGGTATTCTCATAGAAGAGCAGAAGGTCTTCTCCTAGAAGAGCAGAAGGTCTTCTCATAGAAGACCAGAGAGTCTTCTCTCATAGAAGTCCCGAAGGTCTTCTCAGAACCGAAGGTTTTCTCATAGAAGGGAGAAGATCTTCTCATAGATGAGCAGATGGTATTCGTCATAGAGGGCCGAAGTTCCTCTCATAGAAGACCAAAAAGTCTTCTCAAAGAAGACCAAAAAGTCTTCTCAAAGAAGACCAAAAGTCTTCTCAAAGAAAACCAAACGGTATTTTCAGAAGAGCAGAAGGTTTTCTTATAGAAGACTGAAAGATCTTCTCAAAGAAGAACATATAGTCTTTTCATAGAAGTCTTCCACTAGAAGACCAGAAATGTTACTGCTATGAGGCCAAACAAGGTCTTCTCATAGAAGAGCAGAAGGTCTTTTCTGAGAATAGCAGATGGTCTTCTCTGAGAAGAGAAGAAGGTTTTCTCTGAGAAGAGCAGAAGGTCTTCTCTGAGAAGAGCAGAAGGTCTTCTCTGAGAAGAGCAGAAGGTCTTCTCTGAAAAGAGCAGAAGGTCTTCTCTGAGAAGAGCAGAAGGTCTTCCCTGAGAAGAGCAGAAGGTCTTCTCTGAGAAGAGCAGAGGGTCTTCTCTGAGAAGAGCAGAAGGTCTTCTCTGAGAAGAGCAGAAGGTCTTCTCTGAGAAGAGCAGAAGATCTTCTCTGAGAAGAGCAGAAGGTCTTCTCTGAGAAGAGCAGAAGGTCTTCTCTGAAAAGAGCAGAAGGTCTTCTCTGAGAAGAGCAGAAGGTCTTCCCTGAGAAGAGCAGAAGGTCTTCCCTGAGAAGAGTAGAAGGTCTTCCCTGAGAAGAGTAGAAGGTCTTCCCTGAGAAGAGTAGAAGGTCTTCCCTGAGAAGAGTAGAAGGTCTTCTCATACAACAACAGGGGGTCTTCTCCAGAAGACCAAAGGGTATTATCATAGAAGATTAGAGGGTCTTCTCACAGTAGACCAGAAGGTCTTCTCACAGAAGACCAGAAGGTCTTCTCATAGAAGACCCGAAGGTCTTCTCATAGAAGACACGAAGGTCTTCTCATAGAAGACACGAAGGTCTTCTCATAGAAGACACGAAGGTCTTCTCATAGAAGACGCGAAGGTCTTCTCATAGAAGACCCGAAGGTCTGCTCATAAAAGACCCGAAGGTCTTCTCATAGAAGACCCGAAGGTCTTCTCATAGAAGACCCGAAGGTCTGCTCATAGAAGACCCGAAGGTCTTCTCATAGAAGACCCGAAGGTCTTCTCATAGAAGACCCGAAGGTCTTCTCATAGAAGACCGTATCTAAGACCTTGTGTCGTTGGAAATCTCAACTTTTTTTTGAAAACAACAAATCTTAATAACAGCTCACCTCGTCACTTGTCAAAACTAAATATAAAAAATGTATATTTTCTAAAAGACGACATTTAAATGTCCTGACGTTGTCCTGGTTATATGTGTGAATATATGTGTTTATGTTATTTGCCGATAAAATCCCACAATCGTGTGTGTGTGTACGTTTCTCGGTATGTCATCACAAAAATATAAAAATGTCAGTTATGGGTTTACAAGCTCATGTCAAAAGGATAGTTTGTTTTTTTTTTCTCCAGAAGGAACAAGGATAACTGTGACAAGGTTGAACATTCAACAGGTTTTTATTATTATTTATATGTCTTGTATAAAAGAATTTGAAAATATGTAAAGATTTTCAATGGTATGTGATATTATTTTTAAGTTTTTTTTGCGAATTTAGATAGTAGGGAACAGAATTGAATATAGGTCAGGTTTGCAATTTTACATATTATAAAAAATTGGAAATTGAGATATTAAAAGGACATAAAACAAGTTGAAAAGTATCAATCGGTTGTACCGACAAACGTATACCCTCAGTCAATCTTCGATTAATTAAATATATTTTGACTTCTGTTATAAGTGGGTTCTGAAGGAATGGACAAATATTGTCCATTTCGTATCGGACCTAAATAAATATGATATAAATATTGAGACGTGGCAGGCTTAGAGATTATCGATAATTGTGATAATTTTTAGAAAGTGTTAACATGTTCGTGAGGTACCAGATACAGTCGACAAAAGTTTTCCATTCTCATGCTCTCATGCAACTCTTTAGCTCTTTTGAGTATATTTTCTTTCTGTTGCGGTGTAAATTATTGCCCTTTTTGGAATTTTAATGGCTTTACCCCGAGCTCATTTTTCAATATTTGCCGAATGAAATTCAGCATACGAGCCATTTTTCGCCGACTGCGATACGGGTTTCGGTCAAGTCGCTTCTTTACTTTTCGAACCATTTCTGCTGATGTTGCTGTGTTTTCGGTTCAATTCCTTGATGTCGGGCTACGCTACCAGCATCACGGTAACGAGCGATGGTACGACCCACAAAAGATTTATTTAAATTTAAATGCTGGAGTGCTCTATCGATAGTCACTTGTGGGTTTCCAGCCAAATATAATTGAAAATTGTGACCCTTTTTTGAGTGAGCTACCAGAAAGAATTCACAGATATACATCATCTTCACAACAGATCTTGTATTAGCAAAAACGTTTAT
Source organism: Musca domestica (assembly GCF_030504385.1). Lineage (NCBI taxonomy): Eukaryota > Metazoa > Arthropoda > Insecta > Diptera > Muscidae > Musca > Musca domestica. Next base: position 1,172,187 of record NW_026712219.1, read on the forward strand.
ATTTAAAATTTGAAGAGAGTTGAATGTACATGTCGCTTTCTTTGAGGGTTTTGTTTTTCAAAATCTTAAACCCTGTGTGGGGGAGGTATCAGAAGAAATGATCCGATTTCAACATTTTTATAACAGTTCTTGTGTTGATAGAAATATTGAGACGTACGAAGCCTGAAAACACGCGGATGTTAATTTCGCTTTTTATGAGTTTCATGATTATTCAAAATGTTGATCCTTTGTGGGTAGCTACCAGAAGGAGTTGACTGATATATATGATCTTCACAGCAGATTTTGTGTAAATAAAAATAATAGGATGTGTGAATTATGAAGAGAACTAGGAGCTTATTAGGATTTCAAAATCGTTTTTGATTATTCAAAATTTTAGCCCTTTGTGGGCGGGGTACCAGAAGGAAAGGACCGTTATATCCCACCTTCAGAGCAGATCTTGTGTTAGTAGAATAGAATATAGAACATATACCATCTTCACAGCAGATCTTTTGTACATAGAAATAATGGGTTGTGTGAAATATTAAGAGAACCGTATGGTCATGAGCTTCATGGATATTCACAAATTTGACCCTTTGTGGAGGAGGTACAAGAAGGAGTGGTCCGATCTCTACCATCTTTACATAGATCTAGTGGCGATGGAAGTATTGAGATACACCAAATCTGAATGGAACCGGATATGAATTTCGCGGCTTATGAACTTCTTCTCATAGAAGAGCCGAAGGTCTTCCCATAGAAGAGCCGAAGGTCTTCCCATAGAAGAGCCGAAGGTCTTCCCATAGAAGAGCCGAAGGTCTTCCCATAGAAGAGCCGAAGGTCTTCCCATAGAAGAGCCGAAGGTCTTCCCATAGAAGAGCCGAAGGTCTTCCCATAGAAGAGCCGAAGGTCTTCCCATAGAAGAGCCGAAGGTCTTCCCATAGAAGAGCCGAAGGTCTTCCCATAGAAGAGCCGAAGGTCTTCCCATAGAAGAGCCGAAGGTCTTCCCATAGAAGAGCCGAAGGTCTTCCCATAGAAGAGCCGAAGGTCTTCCCATAGAAGAGCCGAAGGTCTTCCCATAGAAGAGCCGAAGGTCTTCCCATAGAAGAGCCGAAGGTCTTCCCATAGAAGAGCCGAAGGTCTTCCCATAGAAGAGCCGAAGGTCTTCCCATAGAAGAGCCGAAGGTCTTCCCATAGAAGAGCCGAAGGTCTTCCCATAGAAGAGCCGAAGGTCTTCCCATAGAAGAGCCGAAGGTCTTCCCATAGAAGAGCCGAAGGTCTTCCCATAGAAGAGCCGAAGGTCTTCCCATAGAAGAGCCGAAGGTCTTCCCATAGAAGAGCCGAAGGTCTTCCATAGAAGAGCCGAAGGTCTTCCCATAGAAGAGCCGAAGGTCTTCCCATAGAAGAGCCGAAGGTCTTCCCATAGAAGAGCCGAAGGTCTTCCCATAGAAGAGCCGAAGGTCTTCCCATAGAAGAGCCGAAGGTCTTCCCATAGAAGAGCGGTAGGTCTTCTCATAGAAGAGCGGAAGGTCTTCTCATAGAAGAGCGGAAGGTCTTCTCATAGAAGAGCGGAAGGTCTTCTCATAGAAGAGCGGAAGGTCTTCTCATAGAAGAGCGGAAGGTCTTATCATAGAAGTGCGGAAGGTCTTCTCATAGAAGACCATTGTGGGTGACAATTTGTGGGAGAGGTACCAGAAGGATATATTTCATCTTTACATCAGACCTTGGTTTAATACAAATATTGTGATGCGTGTTATGTGAAGACAATCGGATTCTTAAATCACATATTATAAGAGTTATAATTATTCAAAATTTTGACCGTTTGTGCGGGAGGTTCTTGATGGAGTGGACCGATATTGTCCATTTTCGCACCTGATCTAAAACTTGTGCAAATTTTACAAATTGCAAAGTAAGATCAAAATTGTATAATCCTTTTTCGTGCTGTATAATAAAATATATATTTTTTTAATTTCGACCTTTTGTGGGGGGTTACCAGATGTAGTAGGGCGATGTTGTCCATCCCCGAACTCGATTTAAAGTTTATAATAATATTACGATGTACCATATTTGTGACTAAATCGGATAATTCCTTCGAGAGTTATCGTGCCCACCAGCCAATGGTCCAAAAACGGATATTTCGACCAGGAACGTTATAACCGTATCAAATGATAAATACCCTCCCTAGCCATATGGCTGAGGGTATAAAAATGTCTGCAAGCCTTTACTATAAATTTAAACCAAATCGGTCTGGGAATTTAGGAGCAATTGTATGTGAAGGAAATTGTTTAAAGGACATACAATTTATCCTTACAGATAACCTTATTAAACGCTCTTTGCCAATTGAGGCGCATATAATGCTTTATGCTTCTCTCCTTGCACAGGGTGCTGTCGTTAATATCGTTTCTTTATTTCTTTGTAATTTTAAACCAGGAGCGGGTATTGTCCCCAAATTGTTTGTTCAATACACTTCTTGTTCGAGCTGTTTACACCAATTTAAATCAATCAGTAAAAATCTCTCTCTTCCATGGGCAACAAGCGCCCACATACCAAGAAACCGCAATGGTCAGTTACCAATAATTTTCTCCTAATTTTCTTTGAACGGCTTTCGTAATCTAGCAACCATTCACTGGTTTAATGTGAGTAAATAAATTTAGACGAACCACTTAAGTTGTAATACAATAACAGTAAAAAAAAAGCTGCAACAAATCCACTAAATGCGAGGTGGTAGGATGGGAAGAGCAAAGTTATAAAAAACACAAACTTAACATTATTTCCCTTCACGCCGAGCCTCTGCGTGATAGTCCAATGTCCTATTTGCCGGTTGGCTCTTGTCTACCCCTGTCTGGCTGCCATATCTAGCTGACAGTGTCTTTTAAATATCTGTTAATAAGAATGACGTCTAACAGCCAGACAGTCAGGTAGCCAGCCGGCAAGCCTATGGCTACGTTTCTTTTTTGTTTTTCTCTTTTTTTTTTGCGTAACCCATTTCCTTTTGAATGTTTGTGTTTGTCAGCAAAATGTTTAATATTGAAAACGTTTTAAGCACAGTGTTGAGAAACCTTTCAGATCTTCTACGAATACGCCTCAAAGCCTTCTATAAACATATGATCTGTAATAAGAAAGTATACAAATCTTTCCCATAAAGATCAGCTATTTTATAGGAGGAGAAACGCTTCAACTTTTCTCTAAGAAGAGAGGAGCTCCAGTTTTTCAACAAGAAGAAAAAACTTCAGCACTTCTACAAGAAGTTATGGGTTCCAAAAAAGAAGAGAAGAAAAGTTCCAACACTTCTACAAGAAGGGAACTACTCTAGCACTTCTACAAGAAGAGTTCCAGTTTTTCTACGAGGTGGGTTCCAGCTTTTTTCACACAAGAAAAGTTAAAGCCTTTTTTCCAAGAAGATGTAAATCTAATGTAAAAGAAGAGCTAACGCTAATCTACAAGAAGAGCTAAGGCTAATCGTCAAGAAGAGCGAGAGCAGGAGTTAAAGAAAACCTGCTCTTCTAAAAAGAAGACTTTCAATTCCTTTACATGAAAAGCTCGAGTTTTTATACCTTCCACCATAGTATGGAGGGTATATTAAGTTTTTCATTCCGTTTGTAACACCTCGAAATAGACATTTTAGACCCCACAAAGTATATATATTCTTCATCTGCATAAAATTCTATGTCGATTTACAATGTCCGTCCGACTATCCGTCTGTGGAACTCACCCTAGCTTCCGAACGAAATGAAGTAAGTTAATAAAAATTTACTCAAATGTGTGTTATGTCTGCAGGACTTTTGGTATTGAAAATGGTCCATGTAGGTTCACGTCTTCGTATAGTTCCCATATAACGATACCTCCCGATATGCGGTATTTTGCTGATTAAAGCGACATTATTTACTGGAATTTTTACAACTTTAATATTTGAAGTTCGTAATGGATACTACAGCCTTAGACAGAAAATGTGCCATGTAGGTCCACCTCTTCGTATAGCCGCCATGTAACGGTACCTCCGATATTCGGTATTTTGATGATTTTAGCGACATAACATACCGGAATTGTTTCAAATTTCGTACTGGAAGATCCTAATGGATACTACAACCTATGACAGAAAATTGTCTGTGCAGGTTCACGTCATCGTATAGCCTCCCCATACAACTGTACCTCCCGATATCCGGTATTTTGATGATTATTACATTATTTATCGGAATTGTTTCAAAACTGGTACTTGAAGTTCGTAATGGATACTACAGCCTAAGACAGAAAATGTAGGTACACGTCTTCGTATAGCCCCCATATAACGGTACCCTCCGATATTAGGTATTTTGATGATTTTAGCGAATTTATTTACTGGAAATGTTACAAATTTCGCATTTGAAGTCCGTAATGGATACTACAGCCTATGACAGAAAAGTGCGTAATACACGGCTACTTTCGGTATTTTTAAGATTTTAACAGAATTTTTAACGGATTTTATTTTTTTTTTAAATTGCCAAATTTGCACCAAATGGTGGAGGGTATTCAAACTTCACCTGTTTTACTCGTTTTAACAAAAATTTTCCAAAGTAGCTCAATTTCTTTAACGAGAATATCTCCAGTTCTCTATGAGAGTAGCTTCTGATCTTCTACGAGAATAGCTTATGCTCTGCTACGAAGAAGACTCTCTAGTCTTCCATGAGAAGACTCTCTGGTCTTCTATGAGAAAACCTTTGGGTCTTCAATGAGAAAGATCTTCTGGTCTTCTATGAGAAAGACCTTCTGGTCTTCTGTGAGAAAGACCTTCTGGTCTTCTATGAGAAAACCTTTAGGTCTTCAATGAGAAGACCTTCGGGTCTTCCATGAGAAGCCCTTCGGTTCTTCCATGAGAACACCTTCGGGTCTTCGATGAGAAGACCTTCGGGTCTTCCATAAGAAGACCTTCAGCTCTTCTATGAAGAAGACCTTCTGCTCTTTTGTGAGAAAATCTTCAGCTTTTCTGTGAGAAGACCTTCAGCTTCTCTATGAGAAGACCATCTTTTCTTATGCGAGAAGACCTTCAGCTCTTCTTTGAGAGGAAAAGCGCCAGCCATATTAAAAGCGCCAGCCATTCTAAAAGTAGTGGAAAATACTTCTGCAGTTTGGAAGAAAAATATGTCTTGGTGATCTAAATGAAGACATCTTTGCCCTCTATGAGGAATCGTCTATGAGGAATCGTCGTTGGTCTTTCATAAGAAGGCCTATAAATTAACTTTTAGGTCTTATATACAAAGGACTTCAAATCCTTCTACATGTGAACAATATGTGATCTTATATAACAGCACTTGCAGTTTTCGCCATAAGAACACTTCAAGAGCGTTTCAGAACAAATTTATTAGACGTTTGTAATCGTATTAGGAAAACCTTTAGGTATTCTATAAGAGAACGTAGAGGCCTCCTATAAAAAAAACTGCTTAAGGCTTCTCATTAAATGACTGCAAGAGATTTTATAAAAAGACCTGCTTTGAAAAAAATCCCCATTGAGTGGTCCTTGAATATTCTTTAAGAAATCTTCTTGGGCTGGCATAAAAAATGGTCATATTCCTTTATGTAACTCACCACACTGTCCCCGGTTTAGTCCTCGTACGTATCTACCGAGACACGTAAATGTCAAATTACATCAACCAACAAAGAAACCTGTAACTAACATAGATAAGCACAGACGTTATACAAAAACATAGATACAATCTCCTGGGGGATTTTCCTTCTTAGACTTTCTCCACTCTCCTCCCATTTCTTATTGGCAGTCGACATAAGGAACATCTCTCGGAACAAATGTTGTCCTGTAGGCAATGTTTCTCCTCTCTTTTTTGTTCCACAATTTCGTTCGAAATATATGTTAAATAAGTTTTTAGCCTTAAAAATGCTGTTGCTGGTCCATAAGGACCAAATGACAAAGCCATTAAGGCCCCCATCGAGTGAATGGTAGAAAAAACAAAAATATTAAGTGTAAATCGAAAACGTGGTGTTTTTGAGGTTAGTGTTTCGATTTTTTTTTTTTTTTTTGTGAAAAATCTTCTTCAATTGAAATCATTTCATTTTGTGTGGTTTTGCTTGGATTTCCGGAAATAAATTTAAGTGGGTGTCTCATAAGTGCCACACAGGTAATATGAGATTGAAAGGTATTTTTTTTTTTCAAAGATTCCTTGGAAAATCTCTGCAACGTATTTATTGATACTTCAAATAATTGGAAATCACTTTCTTTGTTACATTTCAAATAATATTTGTTTCATTGGATATTAAATATCTGCTTTTTCATGATTTACCGGAGCGGAGATTTGAATGAAAAGATGGAAAACAAGCAATGTAAAGTTGACAAATAAAAATATCTAATTTATTTCGGAGTAATTTTTGGTACAACTTGAATTTGGAGGAACGGATGGAGCTGAAATCCTAAAATTTGAAATTAACAATACTGGCAAAGTGTAAGATTGGAATATGGAAGGAGTTTTTCTTATGTGCACGAAAAGTACTAAATTTGGTCAAATTTGGATCTGCGTGTACCAACAGGGCTGTAATTCTGAAATTTGCAATTACATTCTACTATTAAAAATTTTCTTTTTTTTTGGAAACTCGTAATTATGTGTACTAAATGGTACAATTAAAATTTTGGAAGAAGTACTAGAGTTCAATTCCTGATATTTGGAGATAGGATTATTATTGCATTGTAACACTGAGGTAGGAAGGTAGGTAGTTTTGGGAATTCGTTCGAAATGGTACTAAATTTGGTACAATTTAAATTTTCTGTGAACCGGTAGAATTGCTATTGTGAAATTTAACAAGTAAAAAAAACATTAAGTTCGGCCCTGCCAAACTTTTAATACCCTCCACCTCAGGGTAAAGAAAACATTAGAAGAAATGTTAAAATGTTAAAACCGTTAAAATGCCGAATATCGGGAGGTACCGTTATATTGGGGCTATACCAAATCGTGGACCTACACATGCAAGGTTCCGCCAACGGAGCTAGAACCCATTATGACCAACAAATACCAATTTTCAGACAAATACGTGAAAAAATGTGGCACAAATCAAAATACCGAATATCGGGAGGTACCGTTATATGAGGGCTATACAAAATCATGAACCCATACATGCAATGTTTCGCCACCGGAGCTGAAGCTCATTATGACCAACAAATACCAATTTTTAGACAAATCCGTTAAAAAAAATGTGGCAAAAATAATCAAAATATCGAATATCGGGAGGTACCATTATATGGGGGCTATACCAAAACGTGGACCTATACATGCAATGTTTTGCCACACGTACAGGGACCCGTTATGACCTACAAATACCAATTTTCAGACAAATTCGTGAAAAAATCTGGCATTAATCATCAAAATACCGAATATCGGGAGGTACCGTTATATGGGACTATACCAGAACGTGGACCGATATATCTCATATTCAATACCAACCATCCTAGACACAATACCAATTGCTCTGCTAAATTTTGGCGCTCTACGTCAAATAGACAGACAGACAGACGGACAAAGTTTTCTATTGGGAGGTAGTTATGAAAAAATGTTCTTTGGTGTACTAAATGGTTGTTAATTCTGGCAATTTGGTTTTGGATGAACCAATGGAGCTGGTATCTTGCGAATCGACAATAAGATTACTGTCGGAGTATACGATTGGGATATATAGGTATTTTGGAAATTATTACTTCTGTGTACTAAAATGTACTAAATTTGGTACAATATGGATTTAGGCAAACTAATAGAGCTGGAATCCTGAAATTTGAAAATATAATTTCTGCTGGAGTATAGGATTGGGTTGTATCGGAAGTTTTGGAAATTCGTATTTATCTGCTACTTAATTTCATACAATTTGTATTTAGGTGAGCCCATAAATATGGAATGCTGAAGTTTGGAATTGAGATTACTGAGGAAGTGTAGGATTGTGGTATGTAGGAAGCTTTGGAAATTCGTACTTATGTGTATTTTCTATTATGGAGGGCTCTAACGATAGCCACTTGTGGTTTTCCAGCCAAATATAAAGAAATTACACTATCACGCTTGAACCCAATTACGAGTAACTTTTTTTTCGGAAAAATTTCTCCAAAATGTTTTTGTACACTTGTGAAGAATTTAATGAGCTGTCACTGGAATAATTTAGCAGCTGTCGGACAGGTGGCTTAGAAATGACAGCATCATCCTTTATATACTTTGTTAGGTCTAAAGTTATTATTTCGATGAGTTACAAACGGAAAGACGAACTTAATATAACCTCTATACCATGATTAGGGTATAAAAAGGTCTTTTGGAACGAATCTAAAATTTTATGGTGGACTTTCAATTGATAGAAAGCGGTCATTTGCTTTTTAAAAATAAAATCAAATTTCTTTTCAAAATGATATTAAATGATAGAATAATTGCAAGTCAATTGTGAACATGACCTGCACATGAAGTTACTGCCAATGTCATGTGTGTGGAAAAAACAAGGTCAATTGGCAATATAATACGAGAATGACTTATTAATTTTTAAGTATTGTCGATGTCCTTCTTATTACATTCGATTGCAATTTTCTTTTTTTCACTGCTGTCCTTTGTTGAGTTAAATTCCAAAATTAGAACGCAAAAGTATTCGTTTGACCTCTCGTTGTCATCATAAAATGTTGATTAAAACGAAATAAAATTTTTGAGATAATTCATCCAATGTCTTGTGTTGCCCGCTCATCCAGTATTTCGTCGCAATATTTCGGTTTCTAAATTAATTGTTTTCAATGTATTAAATGTAATTAAATACAAAGAAATCAAAAGAATATCCATTACTTCAATTATTTTTAAAATACAATTAATTTATCTATATATATAAAAATCAATTGTTGTTTGTTGGTAACGGAATCAGTTGAAAACGGCTGGACCGATTTGCATAATTTTTTGTACAAACGTTTGTCATACCCCGAGTTAGGTTTTTAAAGAAAAAAATATTGACCACGCCTCCTTTTACGCCCACTATTTCGATTTATCTAAAATCCTTATATTTCCCCAATAAACAAGATATTGGTTTAAAAATTATTACACGAGATACTGTTGACCTTCCCTCCAACCCTAAGTATTTGTTTGGGGGCTGAGAAACTGACCACGCATACTTTTTAATCTATCTATACATCTATATATAGATGAAAGTTGTGTTAATTACTACGCTTATAACTTAGGAACCGCTGAACTGATTTTAATGATTCATACAAATTCGGAATTGTCACTTATCCGAAAAGGATAATATCCAAAAAAATTGCGTAAAAATGTGATAAATTAACATTTTCATTTTGACTTTTAAAATGTACAATAGTGATGTTTTATTTTGCATGATTTTTTCCATTTTGACTTACTTTTTTCTAATGTACATTTGTAGTGTTTTTTATGTTTTATTTTTGATTTCGAATATTAATACAAATTTATTTAATTGACTTGATTTCTTGAGAACTGAAATTGATGGCGGGTTACATGGAAATGTAGTACCGAATTATGTGGTGGCGAAACGGAACGGAATAATTTAATTACTTTTTCAAAATCGTTAAAAAAAATCTCGAAAAAAGAGATCTCATTGCAACAATTCTCAAAACGGGAAAATATCGAAAAAAAATTTCCAATGGAATTGAATTTTAAAATAAAAGTACATTCTATTGACAAACTTTATAAGGATCTTTAAACAGTTGCTGTAAAAAATCAGCGAACAAGTTGAAGATTTTTTCAATTTATTATTCTTCTTTTGACATTTTTTTTTTTCATTTTGTATTGTCATATGGAATTCAGTGGATTTTTTGTGAATAAAATAAAGAATAATTTTTCACTATACACAATTTTTCACCAAAAAAATGAAATAAGTGCGAAATACGATGGTAACTGACATCTACCTTTCAACTCCAGGGCCGACATCGTGCTTCAGCTGGAAGATGCGCAGACATTTAAACAACAAAAAATGACCGAAAAAGGCTAATGGGCTTATTTCAAAGCGTGGCCCTACGTCTTTCATGTGACAATAATCCGTCCAATGAGAGCTCAAAATGCGAAATTTTTGGGAGTTCAATCAGTAAAATACCAAATTTAAATGGTGCAAAATAGTAGAGCGAATGGGACGTTTGGTAATAAAAGGATTTATATCCTTCCAAAAATTCTTCCTGAACATTTAAGATACCTTAAATCGCTTTTGCAGGTCATGATATCGATCATAAATAACCATCGTATGATTTAAGACATTTTTGGAGTATTCGCCACTTTCTTCTATTTTTGGCCCTTTTTTGGCGTCTTTGTTTCTAAGGTTGTAGAGAACCTCTTCGCATTAAATTTTCGGAGTAGGGCCCATATTGGTCTTGACCACTAAAAAATGGTATTTATGCTATCCTGGGGTAAGGAACCATCGTACAGATAATTGTCACATAGAAATTTATTCATGTAAAGTCCCCACATTGGAGTATCCCCAAGTCCACTTTCACATCTAATGTGTGGTCAGAAAAGAAAAATTTGTATTCTATTGAATTTGTTACCCCCAAGAGAATATTGGTTGGGAACGTAGATTTGGGATATACATCTATATGAAATAAATTGTGAAAACATGAACAAATTACAAATATAAGAAAGTAGCACGGGACCGAATAATTGTTGAATCGTCATTGAATTATACTTTGATGAAAAATATCGACTTTATGGGGTCTCCAATTTACAATTTAAATGACAAATAAAATGAGTTCCCATATTACGGTAATGGGTGTAAAATAGTAATTATAATTGACTAATCTGAAATCAATCTGACCTCAATTATGAGGTGGATAAAACTATTTTTACTTTTTTAAATCACGTGATTTTTTTCAGTTTGACATGCTATGTTGTTCTGCTATATTTTCGATTTGGCCTCTATTTGTCATCTTGGATTATAAGGGGTGAAGAAAGTTTTCAATGTAGGTCGATGTTTCGCATTTTACCATATTCCAAAGGATTAGGCTAAAAATGTGTATTTGGGGGTGAAAATCTTACACAAAAATTTCAACATATCTACAAATTTTAGAATTTTCTCCATGTAATACCCCCTGAAGTCCACCTTTTGGCGGACAAACAGACCGACATGGTTAGGGGGACTTATGAGGACTCTAATCCACAATCTGAGGTGCTAATGGTTTTGAAAAAGTAATTAACTTTGGCTATTCTTAAATCAATTAGCCCTCAATTATGAAGTGTACAAAGTACAGTAAATTCCAAATTACTACTCATTTGACTAAAAATTAAAAACTAATCGACCAGTACGTGAACATTTATAACATTCATAGCTTTGTATAATTATGCTTTGACAAATATGCATAATAGACAAAAACTACGGGCCGGCAACGCGGACCGGGCCAGCTAGTAAATATATATAAATATAAATAATAACTAAATATAAAAATATATTATATTATGTATAATTAATAGCATAATTTATAGAAAGCAAATAATATGTTAGAAATTAAATGTAAGCCAATATAAATGATAAACCCCCCATTATGAGTCGTAACAAATTCTATGGCCATTAAGGTGGAATTCAAATATATCCTCAATATAATTCCATGGTAATTCCCAGCCCTCCAAACTAATACTGCCCAAGCAAACATACGTCGAAATACACACACACACACACGTCCATCCACTTTCCAAAGTAGTTGCTTGACCAGTTCTTACCTTCTTCCTAACTTCTTCTTGGTGATAGTTTTGGGCAAAGAAGACGGAACAAAAATTACAGCCGGAAATAAGAATCTTTTATTGTTAGCATCCATGATGATGAGAAGTTTACATAGACAGACGCACACACACATTTTTATACCCTTTACCATACTATGAAGGGTATATTAATTTCGGCATTCCGTTTGTAACACCTCGAAATATACATTTTAGGCCCCACAAAGCGTAAAATTCGAAGTCGATGTAGCGATGTCCGTCCGTCTGTGGAAATCACTCTAGATTCCGAACGAAATAAAGTTGGTTGATAAATTTTTCTCAAATGTACATTATGTCTGTAAGACTTTTGGTATTGAAAATGGGCAATGTAGGTAAACGTTTCGATATAGCCCCCATATAATGATATCTCCTTTTTTCGACGTTTTAGTGATTTTAGCTACATTATTCACGGGAATTGTTTAAAATTTGGTATTTCAAGTTCGCAATGGATACTAAAGGCTATGACAGAAAATTGTTCATGTAGGTCCACGTCTGCCTACAGGCTCCATATAATGGTTCCTCCCTATAGTCGGTATTTTTATGATTTTAGCTACATTATTCAAGTTTCGCATTGAATATTGTAATAGCTTACGACAAAAGTTGCCTATGCAGGTCCACGTCGGCGTTAAGACCCTAAAATAACGGCTACATTCGATATTTTTAAGATTTTAAAAGAATTTTTAAAGAATTTTATTTTTTGAAAATTACAAAATTCGTTCAAAATAATGGAGGGTATACTTATGTCAGACCCAACAAAGTATATATATTTTTAATCAGCGTAAAATTCGAAGTCGATTTAACGATGTCCTTCTGTCTGTCTGCCCATCTGTTGTTATCACTCTAGATTTCTAACGAATTGAGATAGAAGGCTAAAATTTGGCACACATGTGTATTTCACCAATAATTAGGTTATGTTCGTTAATTGGCCATGGGTTGGGTTTACATTTTCATGTAGCCCCCATATAACTGTACCTCCCAATATTCGATATTTTGATGATTTTAGCGATATTTTTACTGGGATCATTTCAGATTTCGTATTTAAAATTCGTAATAAGTACTACAGCCTACGACAAAACATCGCGTAAGTAGGTCCACGTCTTCGTATAGCCCCGACAAAATGATACCTCCCGATATTCGGTATATTGATGATTTTAGAGACATTATTTTTAATTTCGTAGTTGAAGTTCATACTGGCTACTAGAATGGAAATTTATAAGTTTCTTCAAAATTTAAGGTTTAAGGTTTAATTTATAAGTTTCTTCAAAATGAAGGATGGCATTAAAAGTTCCGCCCGGGCGAACTTAGCTGTTTTTTAATTGTTATATTATTAGAGAGATTATAGGCCGGAATTGTTCCAAATTTCTTATTAGAAGTTCGTAATGTGTATTGCAGCATATGACAACATTTTGCGTCTACAGGTCCATGCCTTCGTAAAGCCAACATATAACGATATCTTCCGATATTCTTTATTTTGATGATTTAAGGGAAATTATTTACCTGAATTTTTCGAAATTTCGTATTTGAAGTTCGTAATGTATACTTCACCCAATGACAAACAAATTAAAAAGCAGTTAAGTTCCGAACTTTTTATACCCTCCACTATTTGAAAGAAACTTTAAAGATGTCAAAAAAATACCGCTCGAATGAAAACCGATATATGCGGGCTATACGAAGACGTGATCCTACATAAGTAATTTGTGTCATAGGCTTTAGTAACGGTTCCGAACTTTATATATGAAATTTGAAATAAGAATTATAAAAATACTAAATATCTGGGGGTACCGTTATATGGGCGCTATACAAAAACGTGGACCTATTAAGACAAGTCTCTTCTAAAGGATAAAGTACTCAGAAGAAACCCCATGTGTGGATGTGAAGACAATTCCATTGCAAAACTTGGCTCAAATCATAAAAATATCGAATATCGGGGAGTACCGTTATATGAGGGCCCATACGATATCGTGGACCTATATAGAAAATTCCCTTCCAGGGGATAAAGAACTAACAAGGAACTACTTGATTTGATTTTCAGACAATTCCTTGAAAAATGTGGCTCAAATCATTAAAATACGGAATATAGAGGGGAATCTTTATATGGAGGCTATACGATATCGTGAACTCCTTGTATAAAATTTAAGACAATTCCGTTGAAAAATGTGGCTAAAATCAGCAAAATACGGAGCATCGGGAGGTGCTGTTATATGGGGAATATACGGTATCGTGGACCTATATCGACAGATTTCTGTCAGTGCGTAAAGTGCTCACGAAGAACTCATTTTGAAACATTTCAGTCAATTTCATTGAAAAATGAGGCTAAAATAATATGGAGGCTATACGATATCGTGGACCGATATAGCCCATAGAACTTGACCTTCCTGCAGACAAAAGACAGATCTGTGCAATATTTCAGCTTCCTTTCTTTATTCGTTTTGACTGTAGCGTGGTTACAACGGACGGGGCTAAATCGTCTTAGAATTTTACGCTGATCCAGAATATATACTTTGTTGGGTCTAAAATTATTATTTTGATGAGTTACATACAGAATGACGAACTTAATATACCCTTCATACTATGTATGGTGGAGGATATAAAAAATACTTAGCATTTTGCAAGTTCCTTCCAAATGGCGGAGGGTATTAAAAGTTCGTCCCGGCCGAACTTAGCTGCTTTCTTACTTGTTTTTCCTCTCACATATTTTTTTCCATTGTTTTTTCCCAATCATCTGTTGTTTGCTTTTCACTTGCAGTCCTAACTTTTTTTCCAGTGTCTCCTTTCACATTTGTACGTGACTGTTGTTGTTGTTCAGAACTTTCTCCGTTCCTTTCTTTTTTTTTTTTGCTTCTCGCTCAGGGGGGCACCTTGCTTCACCTTTTGTTTCATTAAAGCGATATTAAAGTGTTTAACAGGACATAAAACAAAAAGAAACGAAAGTTAGACAAAGAAAAGTAACTGGGAAAGTTTGCTGGAAAAACAAAAGATGAAATAGAAGGATGATTTCTTTGTTTTGTTTTTCATTTTACATCGAGATTACAATCAGTGGGGACATTTAAAGTTTTTCTTTAAGAAAAAGGAGGGGAGGAGGGTACGATTTGAAAGAGTTTAGACATGTTTGATGTCTGCAGTGACGACAATGGTTTGTGTCAAATGTTATTTCTGCTTAAAGATCTGAGATTAGTTTGTCTTTTTAAAGGGCAAAAGGAGGTCATGCGATGGCCTTGATGTGAGTGTTGAAAATGGGGTAAAGTTAAAGTCGAAATGCTAAAAAATAGGCAAAAAATCGTCATAACGCCATAATTTTTACATTTTTATACCCTCCACCATACTATGGAGGCTATATTTACTTTGTCGTGAAATTCTAAGTCGATTTAGCGATGTCCGTCTGTCTGTCCGTCCGTCTGTAATCACGCTATCTTTCGAACGACTTAAAATAGGAGGCTAAAATTTTGCACACATGTTTATTTTTCCAGTAAGCAGGTTGAGTTCGTAAATGGGCCATGTAGGTCCACGTCTTCGTATAGCCCCCATATAACGGTACCTCCCGGTATTTTAATGACTTTAGCAACATTATTAACCGGAATAGTTTCAAATTTGGTATATGAAGTTCGTAATGGATACTTCCGCCTATGACAGAAAATTGTATGTATGTATTGTATATGCATATAACGGTTCCTCCCTATATTCGATATTTTGATGATTTTAGCTACATTATTCGCCGTTTATTTCAAGTTTTCGAATTTTAATATGGTAATGGCTTATGACAAACAATGTCTATATAGGTCCACATCGTATAGACCCAAAAAAAAAAACGGATATATTCGGTATTTTTAAAATTTAAACAGAATTTTTTAAGAATTTTATTTTTTGAAAATTTTCAAATTCGTTCCAAATGGTGGAGGATATTCAAAGTTCAGCGGACCGAACTTACTGCTTTTCAACTGGTTCTTTTTACATTTTATTATTTATTAATTAAAGAAAAAAAAGTCGGAAATAACATCAAATTTTAGAATAAGTTTAGATTTGTTCGAATTGGTCACCTTTGGCACGAATTATGGCCTTTAAACGGCCAACGAAACCGTTACACACAGCCCGAATGTTGCTCTGCGGCATTTTGGTCCATCCGGCGAAGCGCTTGCTTAAGGTGATCGACACTTTGGTCTTTTTTAGTGCCAACCTTGCTTTCCAAAATACTCCAGAGGGATTGGTATCCGGAGATTTGCGTGCGCTGGAAATGAAACGAGGAACCTCATTTTTTAACCATTGTTGGGTGGCGCGTACTGAGTGCGATGGTGCTAAGTCCCCTGGGAATGTCAAATACACCCTTAAGAGTATTTTCACGATAATATTCGTAATTTATTCTGACGCCACGGTCGATTAATACGAGCGGAGAGCGAACATCGGCTGTTATGGCGGCCCACACCATCACCATGGCATGACCGCCGCTTGAGTTCTGGAGGCCAACCGAAGGTGCACATTTTCAGCTGAGCTCTTCGGCAAGTAAATACGATCATTTTGTTTGTTTACAAACTGCAGGACAATGAATGTTTTCTCATCGGAGAAAACCAAATTCGGCAGTTCACCACTTTCGGTCAAGCGAAGCAACTCTTTAGCTTTTTTAGTCTATTTTCTGTTGCGGTTCTTGCACTTTTTGGAGTTTTAATGGCTTTACCCCGAGCTCATTTTCCAATATTTGCCGAATGGAATATAGCGATATGTTCGCCTAACGAGCCAATTTTCGGCCACTGCGACGCAGGTTTCGATCAAGTCGCTTCTTTACTTTTCGAACCATTTCTGCTAATGTTGCTGTTTTCTTTCGTCCACTTCCCTGGCGTCGGGCTACGCTACCAGTATCACGGATACGAGCGATGATACGAGACACAAAAGATTTATTCACATTTGGTTTTCCAGCCACTTGTGGTTTTCAGCCAAATATAAAGAGATCTCACTATCATGCTTGAATTTCATCATGAATAACTTTTTTTCTGGAAAGTTCTCACCAAAATGCTTTTGTACGCTTGTAAACAATATAATGAGCTGTCACTGGAATAATTTAACAGCTGTCGGATGAGTGGCTTAGAAATGACAGCAGTCTGAAGTTGGTTGCAGTTTTTTCATATAACCCTGTATACTTGAAGTCATGGTGGTCGCCTTTATACCCTACACCACAAGGTAGTCAGGGTATTATGTCTTTGTGCATTTGTTTGTAACAGGCAAAAGGAAACGAGATAGACCCATAGTTCCTTTTGATGATCAGCATAGAATCACTTTCTGAGTTGATTTATGCATGTCAGTCCGTCTGTCCGTCCGTCCGTCCGTCTGTCCATGTATTCTCGTGAACAAAATGCAGGTCGCATTTATTATCCGATTGAGATGAAATTTTCTAAACAACATTTGTTTGGCCCAAGGACGAACCCTATTGAAATTAAAGATAATCGGTAAAAATTTAGATATAGCTCCCATATATATCTTCGTCCGATTTGCCTTTTATTTTGCACCAAACGTGTAATATCAGCCAGAATTGAATGGAATTTTGCATATGCAACCAAATAAGGCCTGAAGATAAGTACGCCAAATTTGATCGAAATCGGTTCAGATATAGCTATAGATCCCATATATATTGTTCATCCGATTTGTTATTTTTGTCCTCCGCAGCCGTAATATGCACTCTGTAACAACAATATTTGGGGAAAAATATCAAATGCAGCTCAGAAATACCTTTGCTAAATTTTATCGAGATCGGTTCAGATTTGGATATAGCTCCCATATATAACTTCTTCCGATTTACCATTTATTGTGCACCAAACGTCTAATATTTGTCCAAATGGGATGGAATTTGGCACATACGACCGAATTTAGTCTAGAAGGTATTATGCCAAATTTGGTGAAGATCGGTTCAGATATAGTTATAGCTCCCATATATATTGTTCATCCGATTTATTGTATTTGTTACCCACAGCCGTAATATGCACTCCGTAACAACGATATTCAGGGAAATATATCAAATACAGCTCAAAAATGTCTTCGCCGAATTGCATCGAGATCGATTCAGATTTGGATATAGTTCCCATATATATTTTTATCCGATTTCAAATTAATTTCTCACCAGATGGGCAATACAAGTCCGAATTTAAAAGATACAAATGCTTCGGCATACTTAGTCCTTTGAATTTTAAATTATAATTATAATTATAATCATAGCGTGCATGATTGAATTCTCCCATAAAAACTTTTAATTAATAAGTGGAGCTCAACTAAATTAGCAAAGTGGTGTAGGGTATCGTCTATACTAAAAATACTCTTATACCAGAAGCCAAGAGTGTAATCTAGATTCGTCGATCACATTTCAAAAATTCTTATTTTATTACATTCAAAAAATTTCCTTTGTCTACCATCATCCATATTTTAGATTAATCCCAATAACCAGACTGCTTGGAATAATTGATTGAATTTCTTTACTGTTGCTCATGGAAGCATTAAGAACTGCAAACTAAAACAACAACCACAAATAAACACTTTAAAGAGTGGCCATAATACAATGGTGTTGGATATCTGTAGTAATCCAGACTTATTGCCGCTAGTATCGCGATATGATTTCCTCTGCCTGGCTCGTGGAGAGAGATGTGGGGGATAAGTTGGTGGTTATGAATTGTCTGTCTGTGATTATATTCTCTGGCAATCTCTCTGTGTGTACACATGATAACATAACTATAGTGTATCTATGTGTGTGTGTGCATATATCTCTGTATTGTCCATCTACAGCGAAGCGTTGAAGTGTTAAATGGATAAAATGGAATGTAAAATTTGTTATTCTTTGTTTTCTGCTGTTGCTGTTATTGTTTTCCATTCTTTCTTTGCCGGCAGATTTTATTTCACACTAAAGCGTTTTGGTTGTTCTTTTTTTTCTCGCTCTCCTATTGTTGCTTTGTTCAGCTCGATGAAGCCATAAAAGAAGCAAAGGATACAATGGAAAATAAGCCACATGACATTGGTTAATGGAAAAGGTCAATTACAGCATCAATTCGCCAACAGCGGCAGTTGCTTCCAATGAGTTATTAACCAAACGCAGCAGCCCGTGGAGGCAGGGAGCTGGACATCCTTGACGATTATCTAAATTCATTTAAATGGCATTAATGACCGTAATGGATATAATGACTAAGTGTATCCCTTTTC
The DNA here is from genome assembly GCF_030504385.1 of Musca domestica. Taxonomy (NCBI): domain Eukaryota; kingdom Metazoa; phylum Arthropoda; class Insecta; order Diptera; family Muscidae; genus Musca; species Musca domestica. The sequence goes on from NW_026712219.1 coordinate 1,191,017, forward strand.
CAAGTCAAGTGTTTCGAAGCAGAAATGCAAAAGAAAATTTTATTTTGTTTTATTTTTAAAATAACATTAGAGCAATTTGCGGAATTAACGTCAGATGTAATTATCCGTGAAAATGGCCATGACAGTTATGTACAAAGACAAAGTTAAACAAAGTTAAACTTGATGTAAAAACCTAAAATGAGTTTTTAAGGTCATGATGGTGGCTAATTTAATTTGAAGTGAATCTTTTCTTAAAAGAATAATTCCAAAATTTTTTAAACTGAAAATTCAGAAATTTTTTCATGGAAAAAACTGGAAGATCATTATTAGTCAAGAAGTTCTACAAACGACCAGAACGTCTAGTTTTCTAATCGAACTAAACTGTACCATGGATAATTAAAGAAAATTATTTAAGCGCCAATTGGGTTTAATCCCCGAGATTTCACAAACTATTCATGGACTCCCCTACTAAAAAACGTAAATATTTGAAACATCACAGGCCCTTGTTATAATCAACATCACAGGCCCACATAGGAATCCAAAATGTCGCAATATTTTTTTAGGTGAGTAGATCAAAAAATCTTCGCATAGAAGTCACAGAAGAAGAAGTCCACTTTATCGTTTTCACAAAAAAAAATCGAGAACTTCTTGGCATTTTAGACCCCACATCGATTTAGCGATGTCCGTCAGTCCGTAGAAATCACTATTGCTTCCGAACGAAATGAAGTAGGTTGATAAAGTTGTACTCAAATGTATATTATGTCTGCAGGACATTTGGTATTGAAAATGGGTCATGTAGGTCCACGTTTTGGTATATCCCCCATATAATGGTACCTCCATATTTTCGACATTATTCAACGAAATTGTTTCAAATTTGGTATAAAAAGTACTACAGCATAAGACAGAAAATTGTCTGTACAGGTCCAGGTCTTCATATAGTCCCCATATAAGGGTACCTCCCGATATTCAGTATTTTGATGATTTTAGCTACATTATTCTCCCATTTTTATACCCTCCACCATACTATGGAGGGTATATTAATTTTGTCATTCCGTTTGTAACTCCTCGAAATACTCACGTCAAACCCAACAAAGTATATTCTTGATCAGCGTAAAATTCTAAGACGATTTAGCCATGTCCGTCTGTCTGTCTGTGTGTCTGTCTGTCTGTCTGTCTGTCTGTTGTAATCACGCTATCTTTCGAACAAATTGAGATAGAAGGCTAAAATTTTGCACACATTTATATTTTGCCAGTAGGCAGGTTAAGTTCGTAAATGGGTTATGTAGGTCCAAGTTTTCATATAGCCCCCATATAACGGTAACTCTCGATATTCGGAATTTTGATGATTTTAGCGACATTATTCACCGGAATTGTTTCAAATTTGGTATTTGAAGTGCGTAATGGATACTACATCCTAAGTCAAAAAATGAGCCATGTAGGTCCACGTCTTCCTATAGCCCCCATATACCGTACCTCCCCCGATATTCGGTATTTTGATGATTTTAGCGACATTATTTAACGGAACCGTTCCAAATTTGGTATTTGAAGTTCGTAATAGATACTGCAGCAGAAAACAGAAAATGGACCATGTAGGTCCACGTCTTCGTATAGGCCCCATATACCGTACCCCCCGATATTCAGTATTTTGATGATTTTAGCGACATTATTTACCGGGATTATTTTAAATTTCGCATTTGAAGTTCGTAATGGATACTTCAGCCCATGCCAGAAAATTGTCTGTGCAGGCCCACGTCTTCGTATAGCCCCCATATTCGGTATTTAGATGATTTTAGCTACATTATAAAAAAATTTTTCTTCAAGTTTCGCATTTAAATGTTGTAATAACTTATGACAAACGTTGCCTATGCAGGTATACGTCGTCGTATAGACATTCGGTATTTTTAAGATTTTAACAGAATTTTTAAAGGATTTTTTTTTATTTTATTTATTTATTTTATTTTTTTTTTTTTTGGAAATTGCCAAATTTGTACCAAATGGTGGAGGGTATTAAAAGTTCGGCCCGGCCGAACTTACAGCTTTTTTACTTGTTATACCCTCCACCATACTATGGAGGGTATATTAACTTTGTCATTCCGTTTGTAACTCCTCGAAATACTCATGTCAGACCCGATAAAGTATATATATTCCTGATCAGCGTAAAATTCTAAGACGATTTAGCCATGTCCGTCCGTCTGTCTGTCTGTTGTAATCACGCTATCTTTCGAATGAATTGAGATAGATGGCTAAAATTTTGCACACATGTTTATTTTTCCAGTAGGCAGGTTAAGTTCGTAAATCGACCATGTAGGTCCACGTTTTCATATAGCCCACATATAATGGTACCTCTCTATATTCGGTATTTTGATGATTTTAACGACATTATTCACGAGAATTATGTCAAATTTGGTATTTGAAGTTCGTTATAGGAACTACAGTCTGTGACAGAAAATTGTCTGTGCGGGTCCAGGTCTTCGTATAGGCCCCATATATCAGTACCTCCCTATATTCGGTATTTTCATGATTTTAGCGACATTATTCACCGGAATTGTTTCAAAATTGGTATTTGAAGTTAGTAATGAATACTACAGTCTAAGATAGAAAATTGTCTGTGCAAGTCCATGTCTTCGTATAGCCCCCATACAACGGTACCTCCCGATATTCGGTATTTTGATGATTTTAACGACATTATTCACGGGAATTGTTTCAAATTTCGTATTTGAAGTTCGTAATGAATACTATAGTCTGTGACAGAAAATTTTCTGTGCGGGTCCAGGTCTTCGTATAGGCCCCATATATCAGTACCTCCCTATATTCGATATTTTCATGATTTTAGCGACATTATTCATCGGAATTGATTGAAAACTGGTATTTGAAGTTCGTAATGAATACTACAGTCTAAGATAGAAAATTGTCTGTGCAAGTCCATTTCTTCGTATAGCCCCCATATAACGGTACCTCCTGATATTCGGTATTTTGGTGATTTTAACGAAATTATTCACGGGAATTGTTTCAAATTTGGTACTTGAAGCTCAAAATGGATACTACACCCTAAGACAGAAAATTGTCTGTGCAGGTCTACGTCTTCGTATAGCCCCCTATAACGGTACCTCCCTATATTTTGATGATTTTAGCGACATTATTCACCGGAATTGTTTGAAAATTGGTATTTGAAATTCGTAATGAATACTACAGTCTGTGACAGAAAATTGTCTGTGCGGGTCCAGGTCTTCGTATAGGCCCCATATATCAGTAACTCCCCATATTCGGTATTTTGACGATTTTAGGTACAATACCCACCGAAACTGTTTGAAATGTGGTATTTGAAGTTCGTAATGGATGCTACAGCCTGTGACAGAAAACTGTCTATGCTGGTCCAGGTCTTTGCACAGCTCCAATTTAACGGCACCTCCTTATATACGATATTTTGATGATTTTAGCTACATTATTTAGCGTTTATTTCAAGTTTCCAATTTGAATATGGTAATGGCTTATGACAAACAATGCCTATGTATGTCCACGTCGTATAGACCCCAATATGACAGCTATATTCGGTATTTTTAAAATTTTAACAGATTTTTTTAAGGATTATATTTTTGAAAATGTCCAAATTCTTTCCAAATGGTGGAGAGTATTCAAAATTCGGCCCGGCCGAATATTTTTGTTTTTGTTACTAATAATTAAACCTCTCTGAACCAAAATCGTGAATCACTGTTTTTTTTTAATGTTTTTTTTTTTAACAACAAATTTTTTTTTCAATACCTGCGTATATGTTATGAATGATCTACCGATTCAATATCGTGGAAATTTAAAGAAAATATTTTAAGAACCAACTTTTTAACTTGTTATTTTTATTTTTGTTTTTGTTACTAATAATTAAACCTCTCTGAACCAAAATCGTGAATCACTGTTTTTTTTAATGTTTTTTTTTTTTTTTTAACAACAAATTTTTTTTTCAATACCTGCGTATATGTTATGAATGATCTACCGATTCAATATCGTGGAAATTTAAAGAAAATATTTTAAGAACCAACTGGCCTTAATTCCTGGGATTTTCGAGATACATTTCTCAGTGACTCCCTACTAAGAAATAATAAATATTTTGAAGTATATTTCAACAAATATATTAGATTTAAGGAATGTTTGAAATTTGAAAAATCAGATACTCCCTTCGAGAGTTATCGTACGCACTAGCCTGCCAGACAGAGGGACGGACGGACACCGCTAGATCGACTTCAAATGTCCTGAAACGGACTTGGTCTAAAGAGACCTAGAGTTTAAAACCGTTATTTGGATGAGGCACGTTATGGCCGTATCAACTAATATATACCTTCTGTAGCCATATGGCCGAGGGTATAACAATTAATCAAGACCAATAATCGCGAGTTGTTTACGAATATTTTTTGTCGATTTTTTGAGGACTCTCTCGTCTTCTTTGAGCTTTTTGTTTTTCAAAACCTTGGGGGAGGTACCAAAAGAAACGGTGCGATCTCTATCATCTTTAAAACAGGTCTTATGTTGATGGAAATATTGAGATGTACCAAACCCGGAGGGAATCGGATGTAAATTTCACGTTTTTTTGAGCTTCAGGGATATTCAAAATTTTGAACTCTTGTAGGGGAGGTTCCAGAGTGGGCCAATATATCACATCACATAGTGGACATATTAGAATGTGTGAATGCTTAGAATGTATCAGATGCTTATCTCGGATTTTATAATCGTTTTCGAAATTCAAAACTTTGACCCCTTGTGGGGGAGGTACCAGAAGAAATGGTTCGTTCTCTACCATATTTATAACAGATCCTGTGTTAATAGAAATATTAAGATATCCCAATTCTGACATTTTATAATGGGCCGATATTGTCCATTTTCACACCTGACCTAGCACTGATCCAAATATTAGAATTTGCAAAGTTGCAGCAAAATTGGATTATCATTTCCCCTTCTGTACAGTAAAATATTTTTTTTTTTAAACATCGACCTTTTGATACCAGACCATTTGGAGGTACCAGAAGGAGTGAGCTGATGTTACCCATTTCCGAACCCGATCTTTGTTTGATAATAATATTACGATGTACCAAGTTTGTACCAAATCGGATACTACCTTCGTGAGTTATCGTTGGGCCCAGCCTGACAGACAGACAGACGGATGGCTGAGGATATTTTAAAGAAAAATATTCAGGACCTTCTCCTAAGAAAAACCAAAAAAATCGAATATCTCGTAGTTGTCAATGAAATGCTTAGTGTATTTTTTAATAATTGTTTCAAGGATCTCCTGATAAAAATCATGATTTTTTTGAACATTTAAATTTCTTTGAACAATTTAACAGGACCTTCTGACCAAAAAATATTTTTAAACAAACTTGAGGATTTTTTTGGAATTTATTTTTTAAAACCTTATGACAAAAATTTTAAATTTATATTCAATGAAAATCTTGAATTTTCAAGGATAGGATTTCCAGGGACGTCCTGAACTATAATCGTGGATATTTTTAACAAAAAGACCAACCCCTCATCCTAAATTTTTCAAAGACTTTCTGAGGTTATATTTTTTTTTGTCTAAAAAAAATTGTTGAAGGAACTCCTAATTGAAAATCATGGATATTTTTTAAAAATTTTATAGAATAGTGTTGGCATGTTTGACATGGTATTTTTTTGCTGCAAAATGGTTAGGCTTAATTCCTTTATTGTTGTTTTTATAAAAACAACGTTTGTTTATTAGTGGAGGGCGATCGTAATGTTTACCAAGGGGAAATGCAGGGAATACCAAGGTTTCGGAAAGAGCCACTAATTCTCATCAGTTCCCTCGTTTCTTGACTGGGATATTCTCCCCAGGTGTTATTTTAAAAATAACTTCTATAACAAAAAAAAACCTTTTTTATAGAAATTCAAGAAATCGTAAATTCTATCTAGAATTTCATTAAGGACATTCTGACAACGAGCCAATTCCAATTTAAAGATTTACCATTCGGAAATAACTTTTCAAAAAATTAAATTTAATTACTTCTTGCTTTTTAAATTCACAGTCTATTTTTGCATCTAAAAGAAATTTTATAAATTAACTCATAGTGTAGATATTTCGCAAGAATATCAAAAATATGGTATTGGAAATTTTCCCCGCTCCATGTTTTCAAGCTATCTAAACATGTCATTTGATTGATTATTTGAACTCTCTTCGAACAACTTATTCGTCTAAAGCTATAAGTTTTGACTTTTGAATAATTACTTTTTTAGTAAAAAGTATTCAAATCATTCATTACCAAACAATGGCTGTTTAATTAGCCAAGACCGAAAAAGAATTTGCTCCCTCGCCGAGATCCGCAGCTGTTAATTTTTCGGCCACTCAGTCATCAGTCGTTTTGAGAATAAATTTAATTAATTGGCGCTGTCTTATTCTTATTATTATCTTTGTTGTTTTCGTTGTTGCTGTTCTTGCTATCTTTTCAACATTTATTTAAGGCCAAATTAAGCGAAACAACAGAAACGCATCAACAAGCACGCCATACGCCTGACTTACGCCTTACAACTACTAATTAAGCGTTCAGTTTACGAGAATGCGGAGGGTATAATTTCATTCTCGCCCAACTCTTGTTATCGTCGGAGGCCACGGTGGAAGAAAATACAAACATACATGCGGACATACTTATCTACATCGCCTTGGGCACTAGTTGTTGTATAATGGGCAAATGAACACACATACACCCATACAAAGACACACAAATAGACAATCATTCAGACATTCATAATTTCTTGAAGATTTATTATGGGGCTCTTGAGCGAAGCAAAAAAAGCTGAAACTGAAACTCCGCAAAATTCAACAAACGGCTATTTCATCGTTGAAGTGATTTCCCCAGACAACGTGGAATGGGCGGTGGGGAAGGGTGGGCTAACAACCAATTGGCCCATAAATATTATCCTTAAGTGCTATTATGCTTTCAACAAAAGCTCGTTAATAAAGCATTCAATGTTGGCTGATTTGGCAGCTAACTGACCAATAGGCCGCCAGTGTTTTTGCATGGCTGGAAGTGTCGATGTTAAGGATTCTCCAACAGCTTGTCTTCCCCTAACAACAAATTATCATGAACGAAACAATTTATATCGACACTTACGAGTAGCCCTTCTGATAATATCGAGGGCAATATTTTATCCGGGAAAAATGATGCTAATTAATAAAACAAACGACAAGAATAGAATATTGAGATTTTTTTTGTGTGTTTGACAAGGATTTAAGGGGTAGGGGTGAGAACAAAGGATAATATAAGAAATATAATGGTTAAATGGAAATCTATATAAAGAAAATTTGGAGAAGATGACCTTTTTCTATTGGAGAAGAAGACCTTCTTCTGTTGGAGGAAAATACAGTTTTTCAATAAAGGCCTTCGGGGAGAAGAAGACCTTCTGCTCTTCGCGGAGAAGAAGACCTACTGCTCTTCGGAGAGAAGAAGACCTTTTGCTCTTCGCGGAGAAGAAGACCTTCTGCTCTTCGCGGAGAAGAAGACCTTCTGCTCTTCGGAGAGAAGAAGACCTTCTGCTCTTCGGAGAGAAGAAGACCTTCTGCTCTTCGCGGAGAAGAAGACCTTCTGCTCTTCGGAGAGAAGAAGACCTTCTGCTCTTCGGAGAGAAGAAGACCTTCTGCTCTTCGGAGAGAAGAAGACCTTCTGCTCTTCGGAGAGAAGAAGACCTTCTGCTCTTCGGAGAGAAGAAGACCTTCTGCTCTTCGGGGAGAAGAACACCTTCTGCTCTTCGCGGAGAAGAACACCTTCTGCTCTTCGGGGAGAAGAAGACCTTCTGCTTTTCGGGGAGAAGAAGACCTTCTGCTTTTCGGGGAGAAGAAGACCTTCTGCTTTTCGGGGAGAAGAAGACCTTCTGCTTTTCGGGGAGAAGAAGACCTTCTGCTTTTCGGGGAGAAGAAGACCTTCTGCTCTTCGGGGAGAAGAAGACCTTCTGCTCTTCGGGGAGAAGAAGACCTTCCGCTCTTCGGGGAGAAGAAGACCTTCCGCTCTTCTCTGAGAAGACCTTCTGCTCTTCTCTGAGAAGCCCTTCTGCTCTTCTCTGAGAAGCCCTTCTGCTCTTCTCTGAGAAGACCTTCTGCTCTTCTCTGAGAAGCCCTTCTGCTCTTCTCTGAGAAAACCTTCTGCTCTTCTCTGAGAAGACCTTCTGCTCTTCTCTGAGAAGACCTTCTGCTCTTCTCTGAGAAGACCTTCTGCTCTTCTCTGAGAAGACCTTCTGCTCTTCTGTGAGAATACCTACTGCTCTTCTCTTAGAAAGCCTTCTGCTCTTCTCTGAAAAGACTTTCAGCTCTTCTCTTAAAAGACTTTCTGCTCTTCTCTGAGAAGACTTTCTGCTCATCTCTTCTATGAGTAGACCTTGGACACTTCTACGAGTGGACCCCGGGCACTTCTATTAGAAGACTTTGCTCTCTATGAGGCCATACAGCCTGCTGAAAATATTTTCAGTTCCTCTTAGGGAACACCTGCATCTCTCCCATAGAGTGACCTTTAGCACTTTGCTTCTTTCTCTAAAAGAAGTTTGTGGTTCTCTATGGGAAAACTTATGAGCCCCACTGCAAGACCCTCAGCTCTTCTATGAGAACACTTTATGCTCTTCTATAAAATGACCTTGTTCTCTATTTGAGAAAACTTTGTACTCTTCATTAAAAATACTTTGTTGTCTTATATGGGAGAACCTTCTCTCTATCCATGGTAATAACCTAAGCTTTTCTGAGGTCAAATAAAAATCAGCTTAAAAATTACATTTTTTATTTTGTAATTTATATTCCGTTTCTCATTTCTCGCCAAACCAAACTTTGTGGCAATTGTTTTGTGTGTCCTTTTCAAAACTTATAAATTATCCACAGTTAACATCTCTCTGGCCATAATGAGTTGGTCAACGATTTGGTGGATTTCATAGTTCTGTGAATCACAACGCCAGCCACTTCCATACTTCAAAGTTGTTCTTTGGATAATTTCTTGGCAATTGTTGGTGTTGACATTGCGGTTTAGGGTTTGTGTTTTCTTTGCTGAAATGTTTTTATTTGTCCTTGTAGTTATTGCCAGTCTTACTGAAAATGTTTTGAAATAATGCGATTTTCGTGTGGTCGTTTGACTTCGCTGTACATTAAAAGTTTATTGTTATCATTTTTTGTGGTCACTTGGGCGCCACAAGTCTCTTTATGTTGACATTGCGTTAATTTGTTTTTTCCTCACGCTTTCTTTGACCGGCAAAACACTAGATAATTAAAGGGAAATGGGGGAGGTGTTAGGACAGTTGAAAATGAAGACAATACAGCTTCTCAATGTTAATGTTAGCAGTTTATAATAAATTATCTTAATTGAGATGAAGTCCTTTCTAGGGCAATGAAATTTAAGCCTGAGTGCACAAAAGAAATCGATTGAAATGTCATGTCGTGTAAAAGGATCAACATTTCATGTTTATGCGAAATTATGGCATTAGAAGGGGGAAAAGACATTTATAAAACATTCCCAAAAATCCCGAAAACCAGCACCCAATTTCATCAAAAATATTCTCACAATGTTCCTCAAAAATATTTTTATAAATGGAAAGGTCACAAGCAGGGCGGCGTCGACTATATGATACCCAAAACCACTATGCATATTTAGTAGACCTCCCGTAACAAAAAGTTTATATTGGGAATTTATATGAGGTATATCATACCAACTAAGAACCTTATTTGAATGCATACCATGGCTTTAGCGTTGGGAACCATTTGAAAACCATATCCAACTCTGAATCGATTTTCCACGAATTTGTTGGAGACTTTTGTACCTGCAGCACCAAATAACATTGCTGTATAGTGCCTGATAAGACTTTGATAAGGAATATATTAAAAAAATATAATGGAGCAATAGATATACTGGACCGTGTTTCAGTTAATGGAAAAAATCGATTGAATATGAAAAAATCTACCGAATTTTGGCTGATATTACATATATATTGGACAATTACAGTAAACTCGGATGAAGGTATATATCGAAGGTACATAAAAAATCGAACCTATCTCAATAACATTTGGCAGAGGTATTTTCGAGCTGTATCTGATGTCCGGTATCAAATATCATTGTTGTGGAGTTTTAATAACGCATATGAGGGACTTAAGCCCCCAAATTGGATGAAACATATATATGGGAGCTATAGCTATATCTGAACCGATTTTCACAAGATTTGAAATACTTGTTTCTAGAACGAATTCAGTCGAAATTTTGGAAATATTCAGTCAATTTAGGATGATATTACCAATTGGGGCACATCCAAATCTGAAGCGATCTTGACAAAATTTTAAACACTTATTTCTGCGCTGTATCTGACAAATATCATTTTTGTGGAGTGCATTTTACGCATGCAAGGGACTTAGAACCCCAGATTGGATGAAACTTCTATGTGGGAGCTATAGCTATATCTTAACCTATTTTCACCAAATTTTATGTACTTGCTTCTAGACTGAATTCCGTCGGAAATGCCAAAATTCAGTCCATTTTGGCTGATATTAGCCTTTTGGTGAACATAAAACCTCAAAACGGACAAAAGTATATGTGTGGGAACTCCATCCAAATCTGAACCGATGTTGACAAAATTACAAAAACACTTATTCCTGAGCTGTATCTGATATCTGGTACCAAATATCATTATCGTTGTGTTCATAAAAAGCATGTGAGGGACAATTTAAGACTGTTGCCATTTCTAAGCCACTAAGTCCGACAGCTGTTAAAATTATTCCAATAGCAGATCATTACATTGTTTACAAGCGTAGAATTACATTTTGGTAAGAATTTTCCCGAAAAAAAGTTATTCGTGATGGAATTCAAGCATGATAGTGTGATCTCTTTATATTTAGCTGGAAAACCACAAGTGGCTATCGTTAAAGCACTCCAGCATTTAAATGTGAATAAATTTTTTGTGTCTCGTACCATCGCTCGTTACCGAACCGTGATACTGGTAGCGTAGCCCGACGTCAAAGAAGTGGACGGAAGAAAACAGCAACATCAGCAGAAATGTTTCGAAAAGTAAAGAAGTGGTTTGAACGAACCCCGGGTCGCAGTAGCCGAAAAATGGCTCGTAAGCTGAACATATCGCAATATTCCATTCGGCAAATATTAAAAAATGAGCTTGGGTTAAAGCCATTAAAATTCCAAAAAGTGCCAGAAGTTACTCAACAACAGAAAGAACCAGTAAAGAAAGTCCTGAAGTCGGACGGGCCGATTTTATGATACCCTACACCACTTTGCTAATTTAGTTGAGCTCCACTTAACAATTAAAAGTTTTTATGGGAGAATTCAATCATACACGCTATGATTATAATTATAATTTAAAATTCAAAGGACTAAATTTGCCGAAGCATTTGTATCTTTTAAATTCGGACTTGTATTGCCCATTTGGTGCGAAATTAATTTGAAATCGGATAAAAATATATATGGGAACTATATCCAAATCTGAATCGATCTCGAAAAAATTTGGCAAAGGTATTTCTGAGCTGTATTTGATATCTTTCCCCGAATATCGTTGTTACGGAGTGCATATTACGGCTGTGGGTAACAAATACAATAAATCGGATGAACAATATATATGGGAGCTATAACTATATCTGAACCGATCTTAACGAAATTTGACATACTACCTTCTAGACTAAATTCGGTCGTATGTGCCAAATTCCATCCGATTTGGACAAATATTAGACGTTTGGTGCACAATAAATGGTAAATCGGACGAAGTTATATATGGGAGCTATATCCAAATCTGAACCGATCTCGATAAGATTTAGCAAAGGTATTTCTGAGCTGCATTTGATATATTTCCCCAAATATTGTTGTTACAGAGTGCATATTACGGCTGCGGAGGACAAAAATAACAAGTCGGGTGAACAATATATATGGGAGCTATAGCTATATCTGAACCGATTTCGATAAAATTTAGCATACTTATTTTCAGGCCTAATTTGGTTGTATGTGCAAAATTCCATACTATTCGGGCTGATATTACACGTTTGGTGCACAATAAAAGGCAAATCGGACGAAGATATATATGGGAGCTGTATCTAAATTTTGACCGATTATCTCCAATTTCAATAGGGTTCGTCCTTGGGCCAAACAAATGTTGTTTGCAAAATTTCATCTCAATCGGATAATAAATGCGACCTGCATTTTGTTCACAAGAATACATGGACAGACGGACGGACGGACGGACAGACGGACTGACATGCATAAATCAACTCAGAAAGTGATTCTATGCAGATCATCAAAAGGAACTATGGGTCTATCTCGTTTCCTTTTGCCTGTTACAAACAAATGCACAAAGACATAATACCCTGACCACCTTGTGGTGTAGGGTATAAAAAAGACTCAAAAGAGCTTAAGAGTTGCTTCGTTTAGACTAAAGTGGTAAACTGCGCAATTTGGTTTTCTCCGATGAGAAAACATTCGTTGTCCAGCAGTTTGCAAACAAACAAAATGATCATGTTTACTTGCCAAAGAGGTCAGCTGAAATGCGCACCTTCGTTTGGCAACCAGAACTCAAGCACCGGCCATGGAGATGGTGTGGACTACCATAACAGGCGATGGTCGCTCTCCACTCGTATGAATCGACCGTGGCACCAGAATAAATACCGAATATTATCGTAAAAATATTCTGTAGTGCGTATTCAAGCTTTGGGCACGCAAACATTTTGGCCACAGACATTGGACATTCCAACCGGACTCACCACTATCGCACTCAGCACACGCCACCAAAGAATCGTTACAAAATGACGTTCCTCGCTTCCCTTTCAGCTTACAATGGCTACCAAAATCTCCGGATAGCAATTCGTTGAATTATCGTTTCTGGAGTATTTTGGAAAGCTAGGTTGGCACTATAAAACAAACAAGCGCTTCGCCGGGAATGGGCCAAAATACCGCAGAGCAACATTCGGGCAACGTGTGACGGTTTTACTGGCCGTTTGAAGACCATAATTCGTGCCAAAGTTGACCAATTCGAACAAATCTAAACTCGTCCTATAATTTGTATACAATGTATATGGATGCTATAAATCGACTCAGAAAGGTCGAAGGTCCTCAAAATGAACTATGAATCAATCTCGCTTCCTTCTCCATGTTACACGCAAATGCACAAAGACATAATACCCTTACCACTACGTATGTGATGTAGGGTATAAAAATATTTTAAAAATGTTTCAAAGAAGAACATATCAAATACAGCTCAGAAATACCTTTGTTAAATTTTATCGAGATCGGTTGAGATTTGTAAATAGCTTCCGTATATATCTTCATCCGTTTTACCTTTTATTGTCCACGAAACGTCTAATATTTGCCCAAATAGAATGTAATTTGGCACTTACGACCGAATTGAGTCTAGAAGCTAGTATGTCAATTTTGGTGAATATCTGTTCAGATATAGCTATAGCTCCCATATATATTGTTCAGCCGATTTTATAAATTTGTTACCCACAGCCGTAATATGCACTCCGTAACAACAATATTCAGGGAAATACATCAAATACAGCTCAGAAATATTTTTGCCGAATTTTATCAAGATCGGTTCAGATTTGGATATAGCTCCCATATATATCTTTATCCGATTTCAAGTTTATTGTGCACCAAATGTGCAATACAAGTCCGAATTTAAAAGATACAATTGCTTCGGTCCTTTGAACTTTAAATTATAATTATAATCATAGCGTGTATGATTGAATCCTCCCATAGAAAAAAATTAATTTTTATGTGGAAGTCTACTAAATTAGCAAAGTGGTGTAGGGTATTATAAAATCGGCCCCGCCCGACTTTAAGACTTTCTTTACTGGTATCTATTTTAAAATACTGATGCCAACACAGAATTTTCATAAAAATTCCAGGCATGTCCTTACTATTTTCCATATTTCTTCTTAGCCTCTAACTTTTGAATATTCACAATTTAAATTACTTAATATGAAATATACATGCCATTCAAATAAATATGTATAATTGGTTTATGATTAATTGAGTTTAGCTTTCTTTAAAATTACGTCGATTAAAATTAACATTGCAATCAAAATTACAATTTTACACAAATGCCCAATAATCGTAATAGCCTTAGCATTAACTTGATAATATTTAATTGAAATCGTATATTGACATATTCATTTACTATTTTCATCTCCTTCTATGCTTTCCTCAGCACTTGAGTACCCAACACAAAATTATAACAAATTGCATTTTCATTGCCCGAAAAGCAGATGTTAAGTCTTGTCGGGTAACACAAACAAGCACTCTCTCTCTCTCACACATAGAAAAGTCACAATAAATCTTCATTCATTCAAGGTCTTCATCTGATTGCCCAAAAGTAGGCCAACAAAATCAAGTTCTACAGTAAATAACGCCCTAGAGTATGCCATCAAATTGTAAATTGTTTACTTGCAAACAAACGCAAAATATTGTTGCATACATTTAGGGGGTTTTGGGCGTACTGACGTCTTTGTGGAAATGTTGAAATCCTTTTACTTCAATGTCATGAATTTTTACAATTGAATTAGAATTAGAAATGTAAACATTCATTGCCAATTTCATGGCCATGCGAAAGCTATGCTAGGCTGGAGAATCGAATACAACAATACAAACAACAACATGATTAGTGAACATTCGTAAAAGCTGATAATGACGATGATGATGATGAAACGAGTGACTATGGTGTGATGGCGGAATGATGAAATTAAAGCTGCTAATTCGACAACAGCTTTGCATGCCTTGAATTTGGGTATTAACACAACACTAGGGTGATCAGTATTGACGACAAGTTAAATATGCATCTTGTCAAAGTTCTTTCCAGAACTATAGAAGAGCTTCGGAAAACTCAGTATTCTTAAAAAAATCTTTCAAAAGACTTTTCTCCTACGAAGAAGAAGAGCTTTTAAAGGTCCCCCATTTACCTAAGTACTTCAGAAGGTCTTCAAACAATTAAAGAGCTTTTGAAGGACGTCTATCCAAAGCATAACTATTCTATCGATAAAAAAAACTTCAAAATATCTATTCATAGAAGATCTCTCAACAGTTTCTATATATGAAGTGCTTTTGGAGCTGAACCATAGAAAGCTTAACAAGGTCTTGAAAATCCTAGAAAAAGTTCAGAAGGTTTTACCTCCAAAAATTACTTCAAACTAGTCTATCGATAAAAAAAAAGCTTCAAAATATCTCTTCTTTAAAGATATTTCAACAGTTCACATACATGAAGTGTTTTTTTAGCTTTTCTAGCCATTGAAGAGCTTAAAAGATCTTGAAGATCCTAGAAAAACTTCAGAAGGTCTTATCTCCAAAAAGTGCTTCAGAAAGTTCTCTCTTCATAGAAGAGATTTAGAAATATGTTAATTCATAGAAAAGCTTCAGAAAGTGATATATACTTAGAAAAGGATTTTGTCTCCAGAAGGTCTTTCCTATTTAGGAGAAGGAGGGTCTTCTATCCTTCTAAAATGAGCTTCAGAAGGTCTTCTATACTTAGAAGTGCCTTCAAAAGTATTCTATCCATAGAAGAGTTTTAAAAACTATTGTATCCAAAAACGAGCTTCAAAAAATATTCTATGACTGGAAAAGCTTAAGCAAGACTTCTGTTCGCAGAAGAGTTTTGGAAAATAATATATTCTTAGAAAAGCTTTAGCAAGGTTTCTTTTCCCAGTAGAGCTCCCGAAGGTCTTCTCTACATAACTAATTTCAGAAGGTCTTCTCTCAATAATAGAGCTCCATAGAAGAGCTTACTAAAGTCGCATATGCTTGGGAAAGCTTTCAAAGATCCTCTGCCCATAGAATTACTTCAAAGAGTATTCTATCCAAAGAAGACCTTAACAAAGTTTTTTATACTAAGACAGATTTTCGCAACAATTCTGCCCACAAATAGCTTCAGAAAGTTTAGTATCTATAACAGAGCTTCAGGAGATAATCTATTCTTAAAAGGGTCTTCCATCGATAGAAACGTTTTATGAAGCTTCTATGGAAGACTTTAAAAAGGGGAGCTTCAAAAAGTTTTCTTCACATAAGGGAAATACAGAAAAGAGTTTCGGCGGGTTATCTATCCATAGAAGCATATGCGACTGTAGAGCATATGCTTAGGCAAGCCTTCAAAAATCCTCTATTCATAGAAGAGCTTCAGAAAGTTTTTATACGAAAAAAAGCTTTTGCAAGAATTGTGTTCACATAAAACTTCAGAAAGGTTTATATCCATCACAGAGCTTTAGAAGAGTTTCAGAAGTTAATCTATCCATAGTAAATTTTAAAAAGAGGGTTCCCTGTATAGAAAACTTCAAAAAGTTCCCTATCCATAGAAGGGTTAAATGGAAGAGTTTCAATAAGTTTAATTTACATAAGGAAATTTCAGAAGTTCTTCTCTCAATTAAAGAGCTTCTGGACGTTATATATCCATAGAATAGCTTCCTAAAGTCGCTATCAAAAATCCACTATCCATAGAAGAGCTTCAAAAAGTTTTTACAGTGAGAAAAGCTTTCACAGAACTTCTGTTCACGGAAAGTTTCAAAAGATTTCATATCCATTGCAACACTTTAAAGAGAGCTTTAGGAGTTAATCTATCCATAGCAAATCTTAAAAAGGTCTTCTCTGCATAGAAAAGATTAAAAAAGAATTTCAGAAGTTCTTCTCCCAATAAAAGAGCTTCGGGAAGTTATAAATCCAGAGAAGAAAAAAAACTCCTTAATTAAGTTTTTTATACCCTCCACCATAGTATCGAGGGTATATTAAGTTTGTCATTCCGTTTGTAACACCTCGAAATATACATCTTAGACCCCAAAAAAATATATATTATATTATATTAAAATATATATTATATTTAGCAATGTCCGTCCGTCTGTCCGTCTATCCGTCTGTCCGTCTGTGGAAATCACTCTAGCTTACGAACGAAATGAAGTAGGTTGATAAAAATTTACTTAAATGTGTATTATGTCTGCAGGACTTTTGGTATTGAAAATGGGCGATGAGTCCACGTCTTTGTATAGCCCCCATATAACGGTACCTCCCGATATTCGGTATTTTTATGATTTTAGCGACATTATTTAACGGAATGGTTTCAAATTCGGTATTTGAAATTTGTAACAGTTACAACAGCATAAAACAGAAAATGGGCCATGTGGGTTCATGTCTTCGTATATCCTCCACATAACGGTACCTCCTGATATTTGGTATTTTCATGATTTTAGCGGCATTATTTACCGGAATTGTTTCAAATTTGGTACTTGAAGTTCATAATGGATGCTACAGCATAAAACAGAAAAACGGCCATGTGGGTCCACGTCTTCGTATAGCCTCCACATAACGGTACCTCCTGATATTTGGTATTTTGATGATTTTAGCGACACTATTTACTGGAACTATTTATAATTTGGTATTTGAATTTCGTTATGAATACTACAGCCTATGACAGAAAATTGTCTGTGTGGATCAACGTCTTCGTATAGCCCCCATATAACGGTACACCCGATATTCGGTATTTTGATGATTTTAGGGACATTATTTGCTGGTATTGTTTCACATTTTGTATTTGAAGTTCGTAATGGATACTACAGCCCATGCCGTTTTATAGCCCCCATGGAGCCTACTTATATTCGGTACTTTGATGATTTTATCTACATTATAAACAGTTTTTGTTTCAAGTTTCGCATTTGAATATTGTAATAGCTTGTGAAAAAATTTGCCTATGCAGGTCCACGTGGTCATGTAGACCCTAATATATGGCTACATTCGGTATTTTTAAATTTTTACAGAATTTTTAACGGATTTTATTTTTTTGGAAATTGCTGAATTTGTACCAAATGGTGGAGGGTATTCAAAGTTCGGCTTGGCCGAACTTACGGCTTTTTTATTTGTTTTTTCAAAGATGTACTCCAATGTCGTTTCCATTTTATTCGATGAAAGTTACACCCTATTATTTGCTTGCAACTGACGAGAGTGTTTGAAAATGTGATTTCACCCAAAAATTCTCCGCCGCATTATATTAAAGCCTAATGAGATGTTTATTTGTGGTGTTAAACGAATTTCAGTGGATCGCTGGATGGCGGGGTCGCAGTAACTGCACACGCCAACTGGCTTGTGAATGTATTTTGAGTAATCACAAGATTACAACACTTACGTCTAATACGATTTCAATAAACTTATGGGCGGCGTCAATACAATTGTTTGTGTGTGTGGCGCACGCCTGTGTGTGTTGTGCCTTGATATATTGAATATTCAAGGTCGGGCGACTGAAAAAGTTTAGTTTCCATGTAAGTTAATTGAGAAGTGTAATTTATGTGGATGAATGGTTAGTAGCGGATTATTTTGAATTAAGTGGTCAAAAAAGTTATCAATGAAAGTGATAGGAAGTGAAATAGAATTAATTGAAAGGATGCTAATGTTGGATTTTTTTGTCCTTAATTCGATAAAAATTTACTCTCATACATAAAACTTAAAGAAATGTTTTTTTCCAATTGCGCTTTTGTGCTCAAATAAAAATAATAATAATATTAGTGATAATAATAATAATAATAATAATAATAATAATAATAATAATAATAATAATAATAATAATAATAATAATAATAATAATAATAATAATAATAATAACAATAATAATAATAATAATAATAATAATAATAATAATAATAATAATAATAATAATAATAATAATAATAATAATAATAATAATAATAATAATAATAATAATAATTTTCTTGTTGTCTTTATAGTTATAAGTTTGATTGGGTAAAAAATTATGTAACACCTCGTACTATTGGTTTCCCACATAGGAGAGTATATATGGATCTCCCTATCTCGCCGAGCTGAGTCGATCTAGCTATGTATGTCCGTCCGTCCATGTTAATTTATGATCAAGCTACAGTCGCAATTATGAGCCGATCCTCACGAAATTGAAAATGGAGAATAGAATAGAAATCGATTTGGATATAAGGAGACTTAGAACATATTGTAGTGTTGTAGGGTATCACATGGGCCCCTCACTGCTATAGCCCTTGCTTACTTGTTTAAAAATTAATCTACATAAAATTAAAAAAAAATCCCCTCTTTGTCTAAGCCATTAATGCTTTTACCAAAACCCCACACATATGTGACCACATATCTGCTATAAATTAGAAGGATACCGTGAGCAAGAATTTTTTGTAGGAAAATTGTTGCATACCTTAGGGAGATTACTAATAAATATTAATACAGTATACCATAGGTGGTAGACAAGGACCAGCTACTCTATTATGGAAATTGAAAGTCACGTAGTTATTAATCTCAATAGGTTGAAAAGTTAATGTAACAAGTCCAAGAATATCAGTCGGTTTTTCCGACGGATGTAGAACATCAGCTCGTTTATTTAAGTATATTTTGACACTTTATGGAGGTTCTGAAGGAGTGGGTCAATATTGCAAATTTCATATCTGACCTGAGCCTGATATATATCGACTATTTCCTTCGCTTTATATGATTTTAGTGACAATTGTAGGAACTTTTGAAACATGCCACATATAATGGACCGAAGTATTCACCTTCAGCGAATACTCAACAATTTTATGCGAATTGTTGTTAATCAAAATGTAACCCTTTTGTGGGGGAGGTACCAGAAGGAGTGAACCGATAGAGTCCATCTTCACACCAGACCTTGGGTTAATAACGATATTTTGGATGTATAAAATTTGAAGACAATCGAACTTCTATTTTATGTTTTATAAGAGATATAATTATTCAAAATGTAGACCCTTTCTGGGGGAGGTATTTTATGGAGTGGGAAGATATTTTAAATTTTCTCACCTGACCTAGCATTGATAAAAATATTTGGATTTTTGTAAATTTTGTAAATTTTGCACAAAATCGAATGATCCCTTCTCCTTCTATTATTTTCTGTGAAAATGTTGATATTTTGTGAGGGAGGTACCAGAAGGAGTGGACCGATGTATCCGATCTTCACACAAGATCTTATGTTAACTTAAATATACAGATGTGCCGAGATGGAAGAGAAAATTTGTAGCCCTTGTGGGAAAGGTACCAGAAGAAGAAGACCGATATATTCCACCTTCACCAGAACTTTTGTTAAAAAAAGAAGATCTTATTTTACAGTTTATAAGAGTTATAATTATTCCAAATTTTTACCCTTTGTGGGAAAGGTACTTGATGGAGTGGGCCGATATTGTCCATTTTTGCACCCGACATAGCACTGATAAAAATTTTGGAATTTGAAAAATTTGCACAAAATCGAATGATCCCTTTCTATGAGGTAAATTATTTTATGTGAAAATGTTGATATTTTGTGAAGAAGTTACCAGAAGGAGTGAACCGATGTATCCGATCTTCACACAAGATCTTATGTTAACTTAAATATACAGATGTACCGAGTTGAAAAGAGATCTGATGCTCATTTCCCGTTTTACGATCTTCATTGATATTGTTGATAAAATTCTGACCCGTTGTGGGAACGGTGCTAGAAGGAGTAGATCGAAATATGTAATGTACAAAGTTTGGACCAGATCGGCTACTCTCTTCGATATTTATCGCGCGCACCAGACAGACAGAAGAACGGACGGAGGGACATCGCTAGATCGACTCTAAATGTTCTGAAACAGATTTGGTCCAAAGAGACCTACTAGGGTATAAAACCGTTATTTCGATGAGGCACGTTTTGGTGCCGCTCAAATAAAACCCGCTGTATTGAGGCTATACGATATCGTGGACCTATATAGATAATTCACTTCCAGGGCATAACGTACAGGGTTGCCCATATTCGACGAACCCATGTTTTTTTTTTTTTTTTTTTTTTTGCCCATTCCAATCGACGAGGCTTGTCCGCAGACAACATTCTTTGCGTCAATTGAATTTTGTACGGGAACAAATACAAATCAATGCGAATAATCCGTTGTAAAGTGGACCGAGCCATGCCCAACTGCTGAGAACGGCGTTTTTGGGATGTTCTTGGGGACCTCTCAACACTGGCTCGTACGGCAGCGATATTCTCGGCCGATCGCCTTGGTCGACTTTTATATGGCCTCTTCGGATTAGAAGGAGCCTTACCAGTCGAAAATTTTTCGTATAAACGCTTAAGGGTGTTCTTTGAAGGCGCACTTCCCACATTTTTTAATGTTTTAAAAACACGTTGAGTTTTCACAATTGACTTCTTCTGTTGAATGTAAATTTCAACTATTTCGCGTGGCGTGTATTGGTTCATGGTAAAAATCTGCTGGGACTGATGCTTCAAGCGCGGTATGTCATTAAGCGATGTGACTGTCAAATGACTCTGTCAAATGACTCTGTCAAATGTTATGGCCTTGCCAGATGGGTCTGTCGAATATGGGCAACCCTGTACTCATAAGGGACTCCTTGTGTGGATTTTCAGACAATTCTACTCGAAAATGTGGCTGAAATCATCAAAATACCAAATATCGGGGGTACCGTTATATGAGGGCTATACGATATCGTGAACCGATATAGCCCCTCTGTAAACCTGACAAAAGACAGATCTGTGCAAAATGTTAGGTTCCTATGTTAAGTTGTTTTGACTGTAGCGTGATTACAACAAACGGATAGACTGACGGACGGACAGGGCTAAATCGTTTTAGAATTTTACACTGATCAAGAATATACATAATTGGTGGGGTTTTACTATTACCATTTTCATGAGTTACAATGCTATGTATGGTGGAGGGTAGTAAGAACTTCAATCAACTGCACCAAATAACAAAACCGAGAGAATTCTCATCCAAAACAGTACCCTATGGAAAAATTATGACAATTAACAAAGGAATTAAGGATCGGATGCATTGACACCGTTACAATCTGACACCAAATAATGAGGAGTTGACAGGAAAAAAAGATCGACCTGTATCCAGACCATACTATCTCATCTATCCTCGGACTGGATCATGATTCCTATCTTCGCACATTTCAATTCCGAATATGAGCCCAAGTAAACCAATATTATTTGATAGCAAGTTGACATAGACAATTTCCATATAAATGTCCTTGTTGTGGTGTTTGTTGTTTTGTTGTTGTCGTCGTATGAATGTACATTTTATGCTCACTTAAAAAATTCTTTATATAAAATTTAAAAATATTGTAAGTACCGTTAACTATGTGGTACAATACATCTGCATGCCGACGCACAATGGCATGTTACACACCGAAAAGCAGTAGTTGTTTGTCCTTTCATTGAAAAATAAGATAAAATTAATTGATTTTTCGGTAGTAAGAAAATACATTTTCCAATTCGATTTTACTTCAATGAAATTACAACTGTGAATTATGTTTTTTATACCCTCAGCTTAACGGTTATATAGGGTATGGATAATTTGATACGGTCACAATGTGACTTATCGAAATAACGGTGTCTTTGGACGACATGCATTTTAGGACATTTGGATTCTATCAAGACAGTCCAGTCTTGTTATACTTCCTCAATAAAGGTTCAACAATTTTCCAATCAAAAATCTTTAAAAAGAAAGAGTCAAAAGAAAGGCGTTCCGACTTTATGGTACTAAAATCCACCAAAATCCATACACTTGTGGTGTATAATAAATATAAAATCGGCTGAAGATATGTATGGGAGCTATATCCAAATCTAAACCGATCTCTATAAAATTTAGCATATTCCTTTCTTTGGTGTATCTGATAACTGGCACCAAATATTGTTATTGTGGAGTGAATTTTACAGATGTGGGGGCTTTAAAATAAAATTGGGTATGTATGGGAACTATAGCTATATCTGAACCCAATTACACCCCATTTTTTCAGGCATAAAACCATATTAAAAGGTTATATTAACCATTCACAATAAACTTAAAATCGTTTAAAAATATATGTGGGAGCTATATCCAAATATGAATCTGAAACAAATTGCTAAGGTATATAGATATAGATCAGAACTATATTTGAAATATTTTCCCAAATCGATGTTATGGAATGCATAATACGGCCAAGGGGACAAAAATAACAAAACAGATGAACAATTTATACATGAGTTATAGCTACATCTTCTAGTAGCTACAGCTTCTAGCATTGTAGAATCCATGGAATTTGGGCGAATATTCAACTTTTGATGCACAATAAAAGACAAACAGGACGAAGACATATATGTCAGCTATATCTCAATATTAAACGCTTATTTCCAATTTCAACAGGGTCTGTGCTTGTGATAATAGAAACAGATTTGTGCAAAATGACGAACCCCAAATACTATATTTGGAAAAAAAATACCGTTAAAAATTGTGACATAACATCATCAAAATATCGAATATTGTTGAATTAAATAGAGGCAATACGAAAATGTTGTCCATTTAAAAATAAAACAAGTAAAACAACAGCTAGGTTCGGCCGGGCCGAACTTTTAATATACCCCACCATATTAAAGGAACTTGAAAATTGTTCACAAAAAATCTGTCGGAAAATGCCGCTCAAAAGAAAACCGTTATATGGGGGCAATACGAAGATGTGGTTCTGCATATGTAATATTTTGTCATAGGCTGCCTGGGTGCGGATTTTCAGACAATGCCATTGAAGTTGTGGCAAAAATCAAGAAAATACCGAATATCGCGGGGTACCGCTATATGGGGGGATATACGATATTCTTGATCAGCGTAAAATTCTAAGATGTCTGTTTGTCCGACTGTGTACTTGTCTCACCGTTTGTCCATCCGTCTGTTGTAATCACGCTAGAGTCAAAACGAATAAAGATAGCAAGCTAAAATTTTGCACAGATCAATCTTTTGTCTGCAAGCCGGTCAAGTCCTAAGATGGCCTATATCGGTAGCCTGATATTCGGTATTTTGATGTTTGTTGCCAAATTTGCCGATAAAATTGTCTAAAAATCCACAAAACGGGTTTCTTCGGATTACTTTACCTCCTCGAAGAGGTACCTCCCTAAGGTCCACGATATCGTAAAGCCCACATACCACCGTTCCCCCGATATTAGATATTTTGAGAGACATTATACACCGGAGTTGTTTCAAATTTTGTATTTACAGCCTATGACAACAGGTACTACAGCCTATGACAAAAAAAAAATCGGTATTTTTAAGATTTTAACAGAATTTTTTTAATTTATTTATTTTTTTTTTTTTTTTTTTGAAAATTTCCAAATTCATTGAAAATGGTGGAGGGTATAAAAAGTTCGGCCCGACCCAACTTAATACATTTTTATACCCTACAACACTATATGTTGGGGGTATTATAAGTTTGATTGGGCCAAAAATTATGTAACACCTCGAAATATTGGTTCGAAATATATGGATCTTCCTATCTTGCCGAGCTGAGTTGATCTAGCTAAGTATGTCCGTCCGTCCGTCTGTCCATGTTAATTTGTAATCACTCTACAGGTCGCAATTATGGCCCGATCTTCACGAAATTTAGAATGGAGGTGGGGCTAGGGTCAGAATAGAACCCTATTTCTTTTGGAGATGATGGCATAATATTTAAGGGTTGAAATGGACCAAAAACTAAAAAAAATACTGATTTTGCAGTTGTTCTACAGGTCGCAATTATAGACCAATCAAAGAGGAAGTTAGCATGGGGCTAGAGCTTATGGCTGGGCAGAAGCCTTCCAGTTTTGATGGTCATCAGGTAATATTTAGTGGGTGAAAAAGGCCACAACATTTGTGTTAAATAAAAGTCAAATTTTCCTTTAAACCGTTAATATTTTTAATTCCGGCAAAATCACAAATAGACGAACAGGTCAATTCTGACCGTTACGTAGATGCCGATAGTAAATATATCGGTTATATATAGCAAAACATATACAATGTGTATATACAAAGGAAGGGGATGTTAGTTAGAATGCTTATATCTCAAGAATGGCTGGACCGATTTTGACAAATTTTGTCAATTCAGAATTCCCTTTTAACATAAAAATGTAAAAAATCGCAGAAAAATATGCCAATAATGATGTTAATATAGATTTTGTAGTATTTTGTGACATTTTTTAATTTTTTAATTTTTTTTTTATCGCATGCGATTTTTTCAATTTGACTTATAATATTTTGTAATATTCTTTCACCTTACAACACAGGTTGGTCTGATCCTCACGAAAATTTTCACAAGGGTAGGTTGGGCTGAGAAGGGCAAGGCCTATTGTTTTCAAAGATGTCCGCAATATATTTAGGGGTTGAAATGGACCAACAACTAAAAATGTTCCTGAATTTGGTGTCGTTATAAAGGTCACAAGGACACGAAATCTCGCATAAAGTTAGAGTTTAGGATAGCAAGTAGAATGGTCCACTAATTTTGTGTGGAAAAATACCAGCATTACTTACAGGCGATATCCGAAATACACAAAAACCGAACTTCTGGCTTTTTATGCTGATTTCGTAGACGAATATAGCCAAATATCGTAGACAAGCAAATCATATAGATGAGTCTAAATTTGGAGATACAGAGGGGCTTTTTGCTTTTGGAGATGATTGCAAAATATTTAGGGGTTCAATTTAACCAAAAACAAAAATGTTTTTCCGATCACACAATTGAAGCTAATCGACACGCCTGTGAAAAGAGTTAAGGACAGGGAAGAATTCTAGCATTTGGGATGACCATTGGATTATATTTAGCTGTAAATTGGACAACAACAACTAACAGCCCGAAGGCAAATGTCCCTAGTCAAAATCCTAATTTCCAAAGCGAAACCTTCCAATATGGATTGGGTCATAAGGGGGCTTCTAACATATTGTAGTGTTGTAGGGTATAACATAGTCGGCCACGCACGACTATAGCCTTTGCTTACTTGTTTTAATTTATTTATACCCTACACCACAAGGTGGTCAGGGTATTATGTCTTTGTGCATTTCTTTGTAACAGGCAAAAGGAAACGAGATAGACCCATAGTTCCTTTTGATGATATGCATAGAATCACATTCTAAGTCGATTTATGCATGTCCGTCCGTCCGTCTGTCCATGTATTTTTGTAAACAAAGTACAGTTCGCATTTTTTGTCCCATCCAGATGAAATTATGCACAAATCATTTGTTTGGCCCAAGGACGAACCCTATTAAAATTGGAGATAATCGGTCAAAATTTAGATATAGCTCCCATATATATCTTCGTCCGATTTGCCTTTTATTGTGCACCAAACGTGTAATATCAGTCCGAATAGTATGGAATTTTGCACATACGATCAGATTGGACCTGATAAGAAGTATGCCAAATTTTATCGAAATCGGTTCAGATATAGCTATAGCTCCCATATATATTCTTCATCCGATTTGCTACTTTTGTCCTCCGCAGCCGTAATATGCACCCTGTAACAACAATATTTGGAGAAACATATCAAATGCAGCTCAGAAATACCTTTGCTAAATTTTATCGAGATCGGTTCAGATTTGGATATAGCTCCCATATATAACTTCGTCCGATTTACCTTTGATTGTGCACGAAACGTCTAATATTTGGCCATATTGGACAAAATTTGGCACTTACGACCGAATTGAGTCTAGAAGCTAGTATGTCAAATTTGGTGAAGATCGGTTCAGATATAGCTATAGCTCCCATATATCCGATTTGTCATATTTGTTACCCACAGCCGTAATATGCACTCCAACAAGTGCATACACACGATAATTGGGGAAATATATCAAATACAGCTCAGAAATATCTTTGCCAAATTTTATCGAGTTCGGTTCCGATTTGGATATAGCTCCCATATATATCTTTATCCGATTTCAAATTAATTTTGCACCAAATGGGCAATACAAGTCCGAATTTAAATGATACGAATGCTTTGGCATATTTAGTCCTTTGAACTTTAAATTTTAATCATAGTGTGTATGACTGAATTCTCCCATAAGAACTTTTAATTGTTATGCGCAGCTCTACTAAATTAGCAAAGTGGTGTAGGGTATCATAAAGTCGGCCCGGCCGACTTTAAGACTTTCTTTACTGGTTTTTTTATGAAAATTTCCAAATTCGTTGTAAATGTTGGAGGGTATAAAAAGTTCGGCCCGAACGAACCTAAAAAAACAAACGAACCAATAAAAAATTTGTTTTTCATGAAGGATAATTTAAAGTTTAAGTTTTGCTACATGGGAACACTGTCACCCCGGAATGCTGTCGAAACCAATTTCTGCGAACATCCCTGAAATAAATTCAATTTCTTCCTGAAAATCGAGAACTGAATATTATCCCCTTTTTAATAAAAAATATATCGTAATGATTTCATTTTAATGAAGACTAGATTATTTCTGGACCCTATCTCTAAAAATGCGTAATTTTAAGTAAGTTTTGTTTTATTTAAGGATATTTTTGAACATTTTTTAAGGAAGCATTTATATTTTTTTCCTTAGTATCATGAAAAACTAGTAAAGATGCAGCTAAGTTCGGCCGGGCTGTTAAAAAACACTGCTCAAATGAAAACAAATGGAAAATTATGTGGGGCTTTAGGAAGTCGTGGTCCTGTTTAATTATTTTTTTCATAGCACTCATTATAAACTTCAAAAGCGAAATTTGAAACAATTCTGGTAAAAATGTCGCTAAAATCATCAAAACACCGAATATCGGGAGGTACCGCTATATGTGGACTATACAAAGAGGTGGAGCTGCATAGACTATTTTCCATCATAGGTTAAGTACCCATTACGAACTTCAAAAAATTAGGGTTAATAAATCATCATGTTCATGGGAGAAAAACGCGTGAATGTGAATATGAACCCATGAACGTCTTCCCACCCTATTGTGATTCTATTGTGAATCATTTTATTTTAGTTTATTCCTTCTCATTGTTTTCTCTTTCTATAATGAAAACAAAAACAAAACGTAGAAACTAGAGAAAACAATGAAAAAGAAGAAGATCATTTTTTTGGAGTTAGAGTTGAATTTGATTTTGTCATTCCGTTTGTTTTTTCCCAAGAGAACAGTAGTTCGACTTAATAAGAATAAATAAAAGTTATTAAAATAAAGCACAAGTGTTAGTTCTTTGGAATTGTGGGAAAATTATAGTGAATCGGTGCGAATAAACTAATAAATTAAAAGTCGTGAAATAAAGCGCCAACGAGAAATAATCATATTACAAATATTGCGTGCTATTTGCCCTTGCCCGAACAGTGGCACGTTCACTGCCTTCATCAACAGTGTGTGCTGAAACAGAACCTTGCCCAAAGGGGAAGACATCGTCACCGTGCTGCACCATCAAGGCGCGTCCTGCCAAAGTGTAAGTGGATCGAGTCGACCGGGGTACCTTGAACCGTGGTGGCCGACTCTGGAAACGTTGGTAAGCACCCCAACATCTGGTCCTTCGAGCCGGATCCAAAATCAAGAGCAAGAAATAGGGTATCCATTGGTCAAAGTAAGTACCACGCATGTTTTTCACGATAATTTGTCATTTGGAGACAAACGTATATTGGCCCTAAATTCGTGGACTTTCTTTGTAAAGAAATTGAGGTTACCTGTTGCATAATTGTGACAAACAAATTCCAAAGTATTCTAAGTTATTTTTTTTAACTGGATACCGTTGGAGTATTTATCAAGCCTTGCCCTTTACATTCGTCTTTCGCTGGATGGTGTTGTTGTAGCGAACCGGCATTTTTTTGTATTGTTTGCCCTTCATCCATTTACACATTTGGTGGCTTGCTGTTTTTTTGTGGCGCTGAGTCTTTGTCTGTGTGTTGCTGTTAGACAGACAAAAGTTGTTCGTCCGTCAGACTCATTAGCGTGACATATCGACATACGCACATTTGGTGGCGCTTTGTTTATATGTGAATGCTTGCCCTTTGCTAGGCTGTTGGTGATTTGCTGCTTGTGCGTTGTTGGCTCTGCTTATATGCATTTGCGCAGCCACTGTTGACATATTTTGGAGAGTCGCTGCTTGTGCGTGGTAGCTCTGCCTGGGCGTTTGCGTCGCCACAGTTGTTTATACGTCGCTCTTGCTCTGCTTGGGTTTTTTTTGTGTGTTTGTCTACTGCGGTTACGCTGACTCTGTTTGCATGATTTATACTTTCTCGTTGTATGAGCGTTCGTATTGCTATCGTCTATTTATTAACATTCATCGATTATTTTGTTTTGGTCTTGCCCTTTGGTGGATTTGCTTGCTCGAATTTTTTCTCGTTGTTGAGTGCTGAATTATAATTCTCATTAGGAGATAATTACAAGCATACAAGGCAAATATAAACAAAAGGAAAAGTAAAGCTCAGCTGTATATAAATTTGGACAACGACGTTTAATGGAATCTATGAGATTTTGGCGAAATTGAATGTCGTGAATGGAATAAGTGAAGGTTAATTGTTAAAATTACCTTGCACAATAAAAACATAAAGAACACAATTTTGTTATTGTGGATGAATTTTGCCCTTTTTGTATTTGACACAGTGGGTCAGAAATGAGAAATTGAAAAAGTGACTTGCTCATATATAAAAATGTATACCATTTAGATGCTACTGTGAAAAATAAGTTGGTAATTGGAATACCATTTGAAACGCTTATGGCTATTTCATTAAATAACTTTCTCGTTTGAAATATCGAAACAAAAGTACATTTTTTGGGTAAAAAATCTTTTTCGTTGATGATTGAAAATTTTTCGTGGATTTGTTGGCATTAACAAAAGTAAAATTACTTGCTCATTTGGAGACTAAGAGAATTTTTTGGAACACGTAGAAAATTAAACTTGTTCGCGCATACATACCATTTGGATAATTTAATACAGTACTATTCGAAAAGTGCTTATTCTGGGTTGTTGTTTTTGGAGACATTTTTGTCGCAACTAAAGTTACAACGGAATATTTGAATACTTTGAATAAATATCTTGCTCTATATGAATTATAATTTGCGCTGGGATTCTTGCTCATTTTTGCAATAAATATATTCCTCTTTGTTGGACGTAACTATCCCTTGGATTCTTGCTCGGTTTTTTAACAACAATATTTCGCTTTGCGTAACGTTCGATAATTTCTACAATTAAATTTGAACATTTGGGATTAAGCTTTCTCGAAGAAAATGGCCAGTATTGAAGACTTTTTAAATAAGTCTGAGGAAATTATTTCCTTTGAAGAAAATTTAAAGGAGACGGATGCGTCAGGGTTTAATGAGTCTGCCGTTGAAGTTGAGAAGTCAGAGCTCAGCAGTTTATGGGCAGAATGGAAGGAAACCCTGAAAGCGTGTACCTCCGATGCTGAGTGTAATAAGAAAAATAAGGAGGTTATAAAAACAAATAAAAAACTTGCCCACCAAAGTTACGTTAGATGTGTTAATATTTTGGGGGAATGGAAGGAAAAAGCAAAAGTGTTTCCCGTTACACAAAGAGTTTCTTCCTCTGTAGCAGTCCCGCCGTGTGATATGGAAGTGTTCCAAGGGGATTATGTTTCCTGGCCCAGTTTTCGTGACTTATTCACGGCGATTTTTATCAATAACAAAAAATTAAGCCCCGTTGAAAAGCTGTACCACTTATTCCAAAAAACAAGTGGAGAGGCAAGAGAGATAAATCGAAATATCCCATTGACGGCCGAAGGTTTCTCAATTGCTTGGGACAATTTGAGAAACCAGTATGATAATAAGAGAATTCTTATAAATACTCAATTGAGAAATTTATTTAATCTTGCTCATTGCGGGCAAGAATCGGCGAGTGGCCTTAAAAAATTGCAGCGGGAGGTTACTAATTGTATATCGGTCCTAGAGTTATATAAGATTGATGTAAAGTCTTGGGACCCTATATTTGTATATCATTGCTCTTCAAAAATGCCTAAACTCACTCTTTCTGTATGGGAACAGTCTCTGCCAAGTAAAACAGAAATGCCTCGTTGGGAGGACTTAAATAAATTTCTCACGGAGAGATTTCAGGCATTGGAAAGTGTGTCAGATATAACTTGCTCGAATGGAGCACAACCAGGATCTTCTCAATCTTCTCGCCCAAAGTACAGCCAATATGACAAATCGAAACAATTCAGAGTCCATCATACTAAGGTAAATGAGAACAAATGCAGTGTGTGCAAAGGGACACACCCCTTAAAATCTTGCCCGAAGTTCCTTAGTATGGATTTCAGGAAAAGATTAAATATTATTAAGAGAGAAAATCGTTGCCTCAATTGTATGGCGTTGGGTCATAAAGCGGTGGACTGTATGGCTCCTGCTTGCTCAAAATGCAAAGGAAAGCATCATAACCTCCTTCATAAAAATACGATTGCCCAAGATAATAGCTCTAATGCGAATGCTTCTACAGATTTGTCTACGTCGTTGGCTGTGACTCCGAGTACATCGGCTGGTCCGATTACTTCTTCGAATACTCGCGCATTTCATACCTCGGTCACAAGTAGAACGATGCTTGCCACGGCTTGGGTAAATATTTTGAAGGATGGTGTTCCATATAAAGTACGTGCGCTAATAGATCCTTGCTCGGACGACACTTTTATTTCCGCTCGGGTGCAGAAGATGCTTAGGTTGCCCACAAGTTCGGTGTCTGCGGACATTTCCGGTTTGGGCGGTGAACATTTGACTAAATGTTCTAAGATAGCATCCGTCAGAATTGGATCGATGAAAAATAGGTCTTTCTCGTTGGACCTTGAGGCATTTGTGGTCCCTGAAATCACGGGGGATATTCCCACACATCCCTTGGGCAAAATTCGAATTGAAGAACTTCCGGATCTAGATTTTGCGGATCCAAAATTTTATCAAAGTAGTCCAGTAGACATCTTGCTCGGTGGGAACGTTTACCCTGTTATCTTGCTCAACGGAGTAAGGAAAAACGTACTTGGCTCGCTTTTGGCTCAAGAGACCGTATTTGGGTGGATATTAACCGGTCCGACAACTGATTTAGTCCATCTGAAGTCACTTAGCATCTCGCATTGCACTAGAGTATCAGTGCAAGACGAACTTTCGAAGTTCTGGGAAATTGAGGAGATTCCCAAAGTTCCGATTGTATCTGTAGATGACCAAAAATGCGAGGATATTTATCGAACTACGACGACCAGAGGCTCCGATGGGAGATATACGGTAAACTTGCCCTTTAAAGTCGATTACCCTTTCTCTTTGGCGTCAAAATCAAGCCGATATATTGCTCTGACTCAATTTTTGCGGAATGAGACATCGCTAATGAGAGATCCGAATCGAAAATCGGATTATGACAAAGTTATTCTTGAATATTTGTCTCTGGGTCATATGGAGAAAGTAGAAGGGTTTGTCAACTATCAAAATTGTTTTTACTTGCCCCATCATGGCGTATTTAAGCCCGAAAGCGTAACGACGAAGTTGAGAGTAGTCTTTAACGCTTCGTGTCCCTCGGTAGACGGCAAAAGCTTAAACGACGTGTTGTATGTTGGCCCTTCGCTTCAAAAGGACATAGTTTCGCTCGTTTTGAATTGGCGCTTATACAAATATGTATTTAATGCGGACATTTCTAAAATGTATCGCCAAATTTGGATTAACCCATTGCATTCCAAATATCAGCGCATTCTATTCCGATCTTGCCCGGAAGAGGAAGTTTCTGATTACCAGTTAAAGACAGTAACATTTGGCGTCAATTGCGCTCCTTACTTGGCTCTTAGGACGCTGTTGCAACTGGCTGATGACGAGGAGCATCGCTTTCCCATTGGTTCCAAAATTTTACGAAACAATATGTATGTAGATGATGCGTTGGTAGGGGTGCATACTGTCTCAGAAGGTTTAAGAGCGAGAGAAGAATTGATAAAAATTCTTTCATCAGCCGGGTTTGGTCTCCGGAAGTGGACGTCTAATTCTAGAGAAATTTTGGATGGTCTTGCTCGTGAGCATCTGTTAAATGAAGATTTTCTTGATCTGGGTGACAAGAGTTCTGCGAAGACATTAGGTATTCGATGGAATGCCTCATCAGATAGTTTCTACTTCGTTATAGATACAATTCAAGAAAGAAGTTCTTACACGAAGCGACAAGTGTTGTCCATTATAGCGAAGATTTTTGACCCTCTGGGCTGGCTCGCGCCGATTGTAATAACTGCGAAAATTCTGATGCAACAGTTATGGCTAGATGAGATTGGATGGGACGATCCATTAAAGCCTCTTACTCTGATAAACTGGAAGAATTTTGTCTCTACTTCGTCAGGAATCGAAGAGATTAGAATACCTCGCTGGGTAAATTACTCTCCAAATTGCAATATTGAATTGCATGGTTTCTGTGACTCGTCAGAGTCGGCTTACGCTGCTGCGTTATATTTGAGAGTTGAAGTTGGTACTGATGTCTATACGAATTTGCTCGTTGCGAAGTCCAAAGTGGCGCCGTTGAAGAAATTGTCCTTGCCACGGTTGGAACTCTGTGGGGCCTTTCTCTTAGCCGAGCTAGTCGATTCCGTTCTGCCTCAGTTGGATATTCCAAAAGCCTCTTTGTTCGCTTGGTCGGATTCGACTATCGTTTTGTCTTGGCTCAAGAAACCATCTTACTCTTGGACGACGTTTGTGGCAAATAGGGTGTCTATTATTCAGGAGAAGGTAGGGAGCGACTGGTATCATGTCCCTACAGATGAGAATCCGGCAGATTTAGCAACCCGGGGGCGGACTCCTTTAGAGCTAAAGGAGTGTGGTTTATGGTGGCATGGACCAAGCTGGCTCAAATCGCCGAGAAGTGAATGGCCCTCAGGCGCGGTTATATCCGAAACAACCCTTGAAGCTAAACCTGTAAAAGTTCATCTTGCTCGATCTGCCGTAGAAGAAGATATATTGGAAAGGTTTTCTCGTCTCTCCACTGCAACTCATGTCATAGCGTACATATTTCGGTTTGTCCAAAGGACACATCCAAAAACCAAGAAAACCGTTTGTTTTGATAGCATTAAATTAACCGCAGATGAAATTGGCTTTGCTCGTCGCCGTTTGATGTCTCTTTCTCAAAGAATCTACTTTCCTTCGGAGTATGATTGCCTCCATAAAAATCGAAAACTTGATTCTGGTAGCCCTCTTTTGTCGCTAAATCCCTTTCTCGACAAAGATGGTCTTATTCGAGCTAATGGACGTTTGAGTTCTACCCTTTCTCTACCGTACGATGAACGGTACCCGATTATTCTTGCCCCAAAGAGCAGATTTGCTGCACTGTACGTGGATCATGTTCACCGTATGACCAACCATGGTGGCATTCAGCTGACTCTGGCTACAACGCGCCTCGAATGTTGGATCATACGAGGCCGAAACTTAGTAAAAACCCACTATCGACATTGCACGAAGTGCGTTCTGGCTCAGAAGAAACGACAAACGCAGCTGATGGCTGCTCTTCCTCCCGAGAGGACTACCTTTACCCGGCCGTTTTCCACATCAGGGGTCGATTTCGCTGGCCCTATTGAAATTAAGAACTTTAGTGGCAGAGGTTGCCGCATTTCCAAGGGTTACATTTGCTTGTTTGTGTGCTTCGCCACCAAGGCGATACACTTAGAACCTGTCAGTGATCTCTCCACCCCTGCCTTTATTGCCGCTCTGTCCCGATTCGTTGCCCGGCGTGGATGCCCTCGTCATATTTACTCGGACAACGGTAAGAATTTCGTGGGTGCAGACCGTGAAATTCGTTCTAATTTGATGAAGATTGTCGCAGAGGCGAAGGACGACTCCCTTACTCGTTACGGCTTCCAGAAATTGGAGTGGCATTTTAACCCCGCCGCAGCTCCACATATGGGTGGGCTGTGGGAGGCGGGGGTTAAAAGCTGCAAGAGTCACCTGAAGAAAATCTCGGGACAAATTCGTCATACATTCGAAGAATTATCCACTATCCTTGCTCACATCGAATCGTGCCTAAACTCCAGGCCTCTTACTCCCCTGACAGATAGCATCGATGATATCAGCGCCCTTACTCCAGGTCACTTCCTCATCGGTGGACCATTACTAGCGCCAGCTGAACCCGACGAGGTAGAAAATAAAACTTCTCTTTTGAACCGTTGGCGACGGTTGAAATTGATTGCCCAGGAGTTCTGCAGACGATGGAAGTCCGAATATCTCAAGGAGCTTCAAAGGCGAACAAAGTGGAAACTGCCTCGAAATGACCTACAGGTTGACGACATTGTCGTACTACACTCTGATTCCCTTGCTCCAAACGAGTGGCGATTGGGCCGCGTGATGAAATTACACTTCGGTCAGGACGAAAGGGTTCGGGTTGTGGACATCAAGACTTTAAATGGAGTGATTACACGCCCTGTTCACAAATTGGTCCTCCTTCATCGTCCCGAATAGATCTTGCTCGATTGGCCAGTCAACGTTGACGTCTCTCCCGATGAAATATATGTCCTTGTTGTCTATTTGTTTCCTAACGATGCCTTACTCTCTTTCAGATGAGCTTCAACGATGCGTTCAAGTGTCCTTTATGCCACACACGGCATTCGTTCCGGCACTGCCGCCCCTTCTTGTCGGCGATACCTTCCGATAAGGAAGCCATCGTACGCAAGTACAATGGTTGCGTAAATTGTCTCGGTCTGGGACACCGAGCGATAACTTGCCCGTGGAATGAAGGTTGTCGGGTGTGCAATTTCGCCCACCACTCTTTATTACACCCGCTAGATAACCGTCGAGAAGTTTGGTTGTCCATGACGGCAGAGGTCTTTATCCACTTCCCAGGCCTAGATGAAACCCCACAGAAGGTGCGTGTGCTTATCGACCCGCTGCGTGAGGAGAGTACCCTTCAAATGGGATTACCCAGCCAAGGTCCATTGTATCCCAGTCCGGTACGGGTCGTTCTCACGTCAACGAACAACAATGTTCGGACATACACCACCAATTTGAAGGTGCTGGGCGAGTCAGACCTTCTAGAGCCTCGGCACCCGGTTGACTTGAAGTGCGTGAGAAAGGCGTATTTGAAGAAGGCGGTAGCGGATCCTACTTTCGAGAAGCCCGGCAAATACAATGTGGTACTCGGTAAGCCGGCATCTGAAGGCATTTTCCTGGGCCTACCCGTTTTTGAGCGCGGCATGCCATATGCCCAAAACACCGTCTTTGGATGGACATTTTTCGGCGACGTGGAGCGAAAGATTTAAATAATGTTTTTTTTTTTCTTACCCGTGTGAGGAGGCGTTGCAGTACCATATTTGTCCCAGAGGGACTCAACGATTGCTGGCTCAATTAACGTTGTTTTTTAACTGTATATTTCCATATCTTTCATCATAATTTATTTTATCGTCATATTTTGAATTAAAAACAGTTTGTAATTAATTTAGATTTTAGTGTCCACTAAATTGAATTTCCATGGACAATTGCATTAATTAATATTATATAGTTTAGTTGGAACCCTGTCCCAAGGGGGGGAGGATGTTCATGGGAGAAAAACGCGTGAATGTGAATATGAACCCATGAACGTCTTCCCACCCTATTGTGATTCTATTGTGAATCATTTTATTTTAGTTTATTCCTTCTCATTGTTTTCTCTTTCTATAATGAAAACAAAAACAAAACGTAGAAACTAGAGAAAACAATGAAAAAGAAGAAGATCATTTTTTTGGAGTTAGAGTTGAATTTGATTTTGTCATTCCGTTTGTTTTTTCCCAAGAGAACAGTAGTTCGACTTAATAAGAATAAATAAAAGTTATTAAAATAAAGCACAAGTGTTAGTTCTTTGGAATTGTGGGAAAATTATAGTGAATCGGTGCGAATAAACTAATAAATTAAAAGTCGTGAAATAAAGCGCCAACGAGAAATAATCATATTACAAATATTGCGTGCTATTTGCCCTTGCCCGAACAGTGGCACGTTCACTGCCTTCATCAACAGTGTGTGCTGAAACAGAACCTTGCCCAAAGGGGAAGACATCGTCACCGTGCTGCACCATCAAGGCGCGTCCTGCCAAAGTGTAAGTGGATCGAGTCGACCGGGGTACCTTGAACCGTGGTGGCCGACTCTGGAAACGTTGGTAAGCACCCCAACATCTGGCTCGAAGGACCAGATGTTGGGGTGCTTACCAACGTTTCCAGAGTCGGCCACCACGGTTCAAGGTACCCCGGTCGACTCGATCCACTTACACTTTGGCAGGACGCGCCTTGATGGTGCAGCACGGTGACGATGTCTTCCCCTTTGGGCAAGGTTCTGTTTCAGCACACACTGTTGATGAAGGCAGTGAACGTGCCACTGTTCGGGCAAGGGCAAATAGCACGCAATATTTGTAATATGATTATTTCTCGTTGGCGCTTTATTTCACGACTTTTAATTTATTAGTTTATTCGCACCGATTCACTATAATTTTCCCACAATTCCAAAGAACTAACACTTGTGCTTTATTTTAATAACTTTTATTTATTCTTATTAAGTCGAACTACTGTTCTCTTGGGAAAAAACAAACGGAATGACAAAATCAAATTCAACTCTAACTCCAAAAAAATGATCTTCTTCTTTTTCATTGTTTTCTCTAGTTTCTACGTTTTGTTTTTGTTTTCATTATAGAAAGAGAAAACAATGAGAAGGAATAAACTAAAATAAAATGATTCACAATAGAATCACAATAGGGTGGGAAGACGTTCATGGGTTCATATTCACATTCACGCGTTTTTCTCCCATGAACACATCAAAATACCGAATATTGGGATGTACTGTTATATTGAAGCCGTACGAAACCGTCAACCGACATGGCTCATTTACAAACATAACTTGCCTACTAGCAAAATACACACGTGAAAAATTTTAGGCTTCTATTTTAATTCGTTCCAGAGATGGACTTAGAATGTTACGCTGATCAATTATATATATATATACTTTGTTGGGTCTGACATGAGTATTTCGGGTATTGTGGAGGGTCTCAATAGCGATGAAGTCCTCAAAAATGTAGTAAATCTCCCGAAGTTTAATTACATATTTTCACAAATTAAATATCCTCAAAGTAAGGCACAACCCATCCCATTGTTGTCAGCATAAAAGCATTTTTTCCGAATTATTTACACATAAAATTCAACCCCAACTACTCATTCTCTCACATACACTAGCTACACACATTCATCCATGCAACGATACTCACACGCACACACACACACATAAACACATTGTATGAAACATAACTGCACATCCATCCAGAAATAACCCATTAACCCACAAAAAACCCTTAGTCAAGTGAATGTGAAGGCAGGGGGACAAACCCCCGAAAACAACAACACTGCTAGCCCTTTACAACATCAGCAACAGTCGAGGGAAAGCAGCTTCAGCAACAGGAGAAGAAGGCTCGCTGTTGTTTACAAACAACAGAACTTTTTTGGGGGCCCCAACGGTTGGTTGGCTGGTGGTAATGGGAAATTTATGAGACACTTGTACAGATGTTTTGTGGAAATCCTCAAACAATACAACAATAAATACAGGTATTAAGAGGTGTAACCAACAGCCATGCAACAGATGAAATATGTTGAGCAGAGGTGAGTGTGCGCACAGAGGTTCGCTCTTTGAAGAGAGACAGAGAGAGAATAAATTTCCCATTATTTTAAGAGGTAGTGGTGAATATGTTGCACGGAATTAGTTATGAATTCAAATAAGAAGTTAACTTGGAAGCTGAAAGTAAATAGACGAAATATCCGGGATGTGATGGCATTTATGACGACATAATCTGTCAGTGGTTATTTTGGAAGAGTAAGTAAATGTCAGAAAGAAAAGAGTCAATTGGAAGTTGGTTGGGGAAAGTCTTTTGGTTTTTTTTTTTTTGAAAATTAAGTTTCCTAGCCTGTAATGAAACATCTTTAAAAGGTCTGTTAAAAATTAGTCTTTTTTATAGAAAACATGCAAAAAAAACTTATTTTTTTCTCTTCTATAAACAATTTAAAAAGTATCAGTCGGTTTTGACGACAGATGTATACCCTCAGCCACTGTTCGATAATTTAAATATATTTTTACTTTTGTTATGATTATTCAAATTGTTGACACACTATGGAGTAGGATTCGAAGGAATGGGCAAATATTGACCATTTCTTATCGGACCTAAATAAATATGATATAAACATTGCAACATACCAGGTTTGGACAATATCGACTACTTTCCTCACTTTATATGAGATATGTGATAATTTTTAGAAAATGTTAAAATGTCGAACGAAATGTTCCATTTTCATACAGATAACCAGCAAGGAAAGCTCAAAAGTCGGGCGGGGCCGACTATATGATACCCTACACCACTATGCATATTTAGTAGAGCTCTCGTAAAAAGGTTTATACAGGGCATTTCAGAGCTGTATGAGATATACAAAATCATGAGGTACAAAATCAAAATCTATCTAATTCTATCGTGCATTTTACGAACTATAACTATCTC
This sequence comes from Musca domestica, assembly GCF_030504385.1. NCBI lineage: Eukaryota > Metazoa > Arthropoda > Insecta > Diptera > Muscidae > Musca > Musca domestica. The sequence goes on from NW_026712219.1 coordinate 1,230,113, forward strand.
TGAACCGGGTTTCTCCAAATTTTACGTATTAGCTTCTAGACTGGTGATTTGGGCTGATATTGACCATTTAGTGCACATTTAACCCGAAATCGAATGAAGATATATATGAGAGCTATATCCAAATCTGAACTGATTTCGATAAAATTTAAAACAGCTATTCCTGTGCTCCATCTAATACCTGGTACCAAATATCACGGTTGTGGAGTGAATATTACGAATGTATGGGACTAAAACTCTAAATCGGATGAAACATATATATGGTTGCTATATCTATATCTGAACCGATTTTTACTAAATTTGATATACTTGCTTCTAGGCTGAATTTGGTCCGTTGTACTAAAATTCAGTCCATTTGGACTTATATCGGCCATTTGGTGCACAATTAACCCGAAATCGGATGAAGATATATATGGGAGCTATATCCAAATCTGAACCGATTTTGATAAAATTACAAGCAGCTATTTCTGGGCTGTATCTTATATCTGGTACCAAATATCATTCTTGTGGAGTGCATATTACGAATGTGAGAGGCTTAAACACCAAATCGGATGAAAGATTTTCTCCAAATTCGATATACTTGCTTCTAGGCCGAACTCGGTTGGGTGTGCCAAAATTCAGGTAATTTGGACTGATAGTGGACATTTGGTGCACATTTAACCCGAAATCGGATGAAGATATATATGGGAGCTATAGCTGTTTCTGAACCGATTTTCTCCAAATTTGTTGTATTTGCTTTAAGGCTAATCTCGGTCACATGTGCCAAAATTCGGGCCATTTGGGCTGATATTGGCCATTTGGTGGTCAATTAACCCGAAATCGGATGAATATATATATGGGAGCTATATTCAAATCTGAACCGATTTCGATAAAATTTAAAACAGCTATTTCTGTCCTCCATCTAATACCTGGTACCAAATATCACGGTTGTGGAGTGCATAGTAGGAATGTGAGGGACTTAAAGATCAAATCGGATGAAAGATATATATGGGAGCTATAGCTATATCTGAACCGATTTTCTCCAAATTTGATATACTTGCTTCTAGGCCGAACTCGGTTGTCCATGGGAAACCTGTAGACGGTCTTCTGTCTATTGAAGAACTGTTGTAGGTTTTCAGTCCAGAGAATAGCTGTAGCAGTTTTTCCATTCCCAGAAGACCTGTTGAATGTTATTTGGCCACAAAAGAGAATAGAACACCTTCTGTCCATAGAAGATGTGTAGTAGGTCTTCTATCCATAGAAGAAGAACTTCTGTCCCTAGAAGATCTATAAAGGGTACTATGACCACAGAAAGCCTTTAGAAAAAATTGTAGGAGGTCTTCTGTCCTTAGAAGACCTGAAGTAGGTCTTCTGTCCATGAAAGTCTTGTAGAAGTTCCTCTGTACGTAGAAGAACTGCAGAAGGTCTTCTGTCCAAGAAGTCTTGTGGAGGTCTTCTAAAAATAAAATACCTTGAAGATTATTATTTTCCCTCAGTTGAAAGTGTTATCTCTCTATCTCTCTCTTTTTCTCTTTTCTTAATTGAGAAGCCTTTCAGTCTATAGAAGTGCTTTAAATGGTTGCCTGTCCATAGAAGATCTGTAGAAGAGCCGTCGGAGCTTTTCGGCCTAAGGAAGATTTGAAGAAGACATTTTGTCCTTAGGCGACCGGTTAATGATCCCTATTTTATAAAGACCTTTTTCAGGGTCTTCTGGTTAAATAAAACCCTTCAAAATATTCTTCCTGATAGTCAATAATTTAAAACACTTAATAAATTGGGAAAAAGCCATCCTTTTAATTCCTATCCTTAAAAAATTGGGGCGAGTAAAAAATCAGATTTCCAAACAAATTCCTTGGGGCACCGAAGAAAGTGTTGAGTAATAAAATTAATTAGAGATCATTATTAGGCTGTAGCCGCCCCTTAAAACAATCTTTTTCAATTTGTTTTATTTTTTCGATAGTAGCATCACTTTCCATTAAGATTTCATAAATTATGATGGCCCTTTTTTCTAGGCAATGACCCAGAGGGGAACAAAAACAGGGAGTCTGGCCTTTTTTTTCTGCGAAAATCAAAAAAAAACAGCAACTACGAAAAAAACAAACTCTTTACACTTTTTGGCCCTTTGCACTGGCCGTGAAACATGACTTTATGTGTGTGGGGAGGGAGGTATTATTCATTTTTTTTTTGTTCTGCCAACCACCCTTCTGTCCACACCTGTCCCAAGTGTCAATACTTTCGTCCGACAAACTTTGTCATGAGAAGAGTTTAAATAAAACAAATGTTTGTGTCTTTGGCCTTTGGCTCCAAACTAAGGTTGACATAATTCTTGACATGCTACCAGCCTTAGCTGGGATAAGAGTGGCCAGGAAAGAGGAAATCAGGACATGTGTGTGGGTGTTTGTGGAAAGACACAAACATTAATGCTTTTTTTTATTTTGTAAACACCAAGAATAATAAAGTGAAATATAATACCAAATCTTTTGTTTAACACCGTAAAGGTGGGGTGCGGAGGAAAGGGTTGCAGCGTTATTTTTATTTCAATTCAGGGAAAGCCCTTCATAAAGATGGATTTTCATTTTTCTTTTCATTAGGTTTTCCTCAGAAACGAAAGATAAATGTATTCCATTTTGTGATGTTTTGACTTTTGTTTACATAGCTGCATTGTTCAAAAGGGATCAGAAAAGGGATTATTTTGGGCAAATTTTTACAAGGTAGCAGGATAACTGTATATACATACAATTGTTGTAATTATTATGTTTATACCCTCAGTTATATGGCTAGAGAAGTCTCTTTGGACCAAATCCGTTTCAGGACATTTGGAGTCGGCCTAGCGTTATCCGTCCGTCCGTTTTTCTGTCTGTCTTTCTGGCTGGCTGGTGCGCACGATATCTCTCGAAGGGAATATCTGATTTGGTCCAAAGTTGATACATCATAATATCGTTATCAAACTTAAATCGAGTTCGGAGATGGACAATATCGGTACACTCCTATTAGTACCTTCCCTACAAAAGGTCGAACTTTTCAAAGTAAATATTTTACAGCATAGAAAGAGAAACGAAAATTTTGATTTTGTTCCAACTTTCCGATTCCTAATATTAACTTCAGTGCTACGTCATGTGCGAAAATAGACAATATCGGTTCACGCCATCAAGTACATTCCCCGCAAAGCATCAAAATTTCGAATAATTATAACTCTTATAAAATGTGATACACGTGTCCGATTGTCTTCAAATTATACACATCACAATATTTTTATCAATGCGAGGTCCGATGTAAAGGGGAAATATATCGGACAACTCCTTTTGGTACCTCCCCACAAAGGGTCAACATTTTGAACATCCATGAAGCCCATAAAACACGAAATTTGCATCTCATTTCAGTCAAACTTGGTACATATTTCTATCAACACAAAATCTGTTATAAAGTTAGTAGAGGTCGAACTATTCCTCTGATACCTCCCCCACAATGGGTCAAGGTTTTGAAGAACCAAAACGATTATAAAATCCAAAAGTAAGCATCCGGTTCTCTTCATTTTTGACACATCCCATTATTTCTGCTAACACTAGATCTGGTGTGAAGATGGGATATATTTCGGTCAACTCCTTCTGTAATTAAAGTTTTAGAGGCCGGACAATTTTTTTTGAGACCTCCCGCACAAAGGGTCAACATTTTTAATAAGCAAACCACTTATAAATGTGATGTAAGCATTCCGATCCAATTAAATTTTAAACATTCGAATATTTTTTCTAAGGTCTGGTGTGAAGATGAAATATATCGGTCCACTCCTTCTGGTACCTCCCTCACAACAAGGGTAAAAATTTTAAATATCAATGAAGCTCATAAAACGCGAAATTAATAACCGAATTCATTCAGACTTGGCACCACTTCATATTTTCGTCAGCACAAGATCAGTTATAAAGGTGGTCGAGATCGGACCATTCCTTCTGATACCTCCCCCACAAAGGGTCAAAGTTTTGAATAACCAAAACGATTATTAAATTCGAATTAAGCATTCGGTTCTTTTCACTCTACACACATCCCTTTGTTTCTACTAACACAAGATGTGCTGTGAAGATGGGATATGTCGGTCCACTCCTTCTGGTACCTCCCTCATAAAACCGCGAAATTCACATCAGAAATCCTTCAGACTTGGTACCACTTCATATTTTGATCAGCACAAGATCTGTTATAAAGTTAGTAGAGGTCGGACCATTCCTTCTTATACCTCCCTCACAATGGGTCAAAAGTTTCAATAACCAAAACGATTATAAAATCCAAAAGTAACCATCCGTTTCTTATCATATTTCACACATCCGATTATATCTACTAACACAAGATCTGCTGTGAAGATTGGATATATAAGTCCATTTCTTCTTGTATCTCCCCCACAAAGAGTTGAATATCCATGAAGCTCTTGATACATCTCAAGATTTCCATCAACACAAGATCTTTTATAAATGGGAGAGATCGGACAAGTTTTTTTGGTACCTCTCCCACATAGGGTTCAAGATTTTGAAAAAGAAATCGCTCAAAGAAAGCGAGGTAAGCATCAAACTCCTTTTAAATTTCACACATACAAACATTTTTGCTAACACAAGGTCTATTGTGAAGATTATATATATTTGCGAACCCCCTCTGGTATCTCCCCCACAAAGAATCAAAATTTTGAATATCGACGAAGCTCATAAAACCGCGAAATTAATATTCGATTCTATTCAGACTAGGGACATCTCAATATTTCAGTTAATACAAGATCTGTTATAAAGATGATAGAGATCGGACCATTTCTTCTGGTACCGCCGCCACATAGGGTTCAAGATTTCGAAAAACCAAACGCTCAAAGAAAGCCAAATAAGCATCCAAATCTATTCAAATTTCACACACACCCAAACATTTTTGCTAATAAAATATCTGTTGTGAAGATGATATATATCTCCGATCGCCTTCTGGTACCTCACCCACAACGGGTCAACATTTGCAATATTTTTTAATACTGTCTGTCATAACTTTACAACTTGCTACATCTAAATATTTCTCTCAACCAGAAACCTAAGATGAATATGGAATTTATGATTTCGGATAAAGTTGGATTTAAATTTTCGATTTTCTTGTAATTTTTCCCATACAAATATTTCTATCTGTATTGGAAGAAATCGGTCAACTTTTTCTAGTACCGCACATACATATCAACATTTTCTAAGAATTATCACATGTCTCAAATAAAGTGAAGTCAGAAGTCAATATAGTCCAAATCTGGCACGTCGCAATATTTATATCATACTTATTTAGGAAGTGGACATATTGGCCCATTCCTTCGCAACCTACTCCATGTCAAAATATTTTAAAATAATCGAACATTTGCTGAGGGTGTACATCTGTCGGCAAAACCGACTGATAATTTTTATACCCTCCACTATACTATGGAGGGTATATTTACTTTGTCATTCCGTTTGTAACTCCTCAAAATACTCATGTCAGACCCAACAAAGTATATATATATTCTTGATCAGCGTAAAATTCTAAGTCCATTTAGCGATGTCCGGCTGTCTGTCTGTCCGCCTGTCTGTTGTATTCACGCTATCTTTCGAACGAATTGAGATAGAAGGCTAAAATTTTGCACAAATGTTTATTTGGCCAGTAGGCAGGTTAAGTTCGATATTCGGTATTTTGATGATTTTAGCGACATTATTCACCGGAATTGTTTTAAATTTGGTATTTGAAGTGCCTAACGGATACTACAGCCTGTGACAAAGAATTGTCTATGAAGGTTCAGGTCTTCGTATAGCTCCGATATAACGGCACTTCCCTATATACGGTATTTTGATGATTTTAGCTACATTATTCACCGTTTATTTCACGTTTCGAATTTGAATATGGTAATGGCTTATGACAAACAAATTATGTAAGTCCACGTCGTATAGACCCCAATATAACGGATATCTTCGGTATTTTGAACATTTTTACAGAACTTTTAATAGATTTTTTTTTTTTGAAATTTCCAAATTCGTTTCAAATGGTGGAGGGTATTCAAAGTTCGGCCCGGCCGAACTTACTGTTTTTTATACCCTACACCACAAGGTAATACCCTGATTATGTCTTTGTGCATTTGTTTGTAACAGGCAAAAGGAAACGAGATAGACCCATAGTTCCTTTTGATGATCTGCATAGAATCACATTCTGAGTCGATTTATGCATGTCCGTCCGTCCGTCTGTCTGTCCATGTATTTTTGTAAACAAAGTACAATTCGCATTTATTGCCCTATCCAGATGAAATCTTGCACAAATCATTTGTTTTGGCCCAAGGACGAACCCTATTGAAATTTGACATAATCGGTCAAAATTTCGATATAGCTCCCATATATATCTTCGTCCGATTTGCCTTTTATTGTACACCAAACGTGTAATATCAGTCCGAATAGTATGGAATTTTGCATATACAACTAGAATAGGCCTGAAAATAAATATGCCAAATTTGATCGAAATCGGTTCAGATATAACTATAGCTCCCATATATATTGTTCATCCGATTTGTTATTTTTGTCCTCCGCAGCCGTAATATACACTCTGCAACAACAATATTTGGGGAAATACATCAAATACAGCTCAGAAATATCTTTGCCAAATTTTATCGAGATCGGTTCAGATTTGGATATAGCTCCTATATATAACTTCGTCCGATTTACATTTTATTGTGCACCAAACGCCCAATATTTGTCTAAATGGGATGGAATTTGGCACTTACGGCCGAATTGAGTCTAGAAGCTAGTGTGTCAAATTTGGTGAAGATAGGTTCAGATATAGCTATAGCTTCCATATATATTGTTCATCCGATTTGTTCTATTTGTTACCCACAACCGTAATATGCACTCCGCAACAACGATATTCAGGGAAATATATCAAATACAGCTCAGAAATATCTTTGCCAAATTTTATCGAGATCGCTTCAGATTTGAATATAGCTCCCATATATAACTTCGTCCGATTTACCTTTTATTGTGCACCGAACTTCTAATATTTGTCTAAATGGGATGAAATTTTGCACTTACGACCGAATTGAGTCTAGAAGCTAGTGTGTCAAATTTGGTGAAGATAGGTTCAGATATAGCTATAGCTTCCATGTATATTGTTCATCCGATTTGTTATATTTGTTACCCACAACCGTAATATGCACTCCGTAACATCGATATTCAAGGAAATATATCAAATACAGCTCAGAAATATCTTTGCCAAATTTTATCGAGATCGGTTTAGATTTGGATATAGCTCCCATATGTATCTTTATCCGATTTCAAATTTATTCTGCACCAAATGGGCAATAAAAGTCCGAATTTAAAAGATACAAATGCTTCGGCATATTTAGTCTTTTGAACTTTAAATTATAGTTATAATCATAGCGTGTATGATTGAAATCTCCCATAAAAACGATTAATTGTTATGTGGAGCTCTACTAAATTAGCAAAGTGGTGTAGGGTATCATAAAGTCGGTCCCGCCCGACTTTAAAACTTTCTTTACTGGTTAACTTGTTAATTTGTTAGAACCGAATTTAGTATTGTTCAAATTTCCAATTTCGTTACCATGATGGGCATATAATGTGTCATTAATGTGAAATAGAAGTCCTTTCCAAAGATGTTGAACTTTAAATAATTTTTGCATTTCATTTTAGATAAAAACGTTTTAATCATAATATTTTATGAATATTATATTGGAAATAGAAAACAAAAATAATTGGCAGTTCAATAACTTATACTCCGACACCAAGCTGCAGTACAAAGAAACACGCTGTATTTTGCTAGACACCCATTAAATTCGAATAAAAATTATTTGATTTGAGAAGAACAATTCGAATATAAATTTATTATTAATTCTTTACCGTCTGCCAACATTTCAGAAACAAAAAATTGATAGCCTCTATGGCGAACACATGTCGGCAAATTAAACGAGTATTAATCGCTGTATATGTCAGATGCGTGGGACTTGTTTGAATGAACGACAATGTAAACACTGGAGCAATTTCCCATTGTTTTGAAATGGGACTTTTTACTTTTTGTGTTTGCTCAACTGGCGAAAAAAATGGATTTTTTTAAATTAAAACAAAAACGTGTTGTAGTTTGTTTTATTTTCGACAAATGTATTAGTTATATTAAATGTTGTCATTTCAGATTATTGTTACACATTTTTCACCCAAATACATATGAGGCAAATATATTGAATCCAATATGTATGTTCAAACATGCTCTCTGTGCACAGACCATAGTCTGTGGTGTCAAATGATTTCAACACTGGAGTATTTTAAAAAAGAGACTAGTTGTATGTCAATCTTCAAACACATATCCACACATAGTTATACTCAACTTTTAAAGCTTCTTAATTATTTAATTAAAAAGTTGGAGAAAATTATGAATACAAAAGTTTTCTTAACAAAACACAATGAAGTTAATAACAACTTTCATGTGGTCAAACAACAGTGGGTTACTTTTGTGGAATGTAATTAAAAAAAAACAGTAAAGAAAGTCTTGAAGTCGGACCAAATCCGTTTCAGAACATTTCGTCGATCTAGCGATGTCCGTCCGTCCGTCTGTATGTATATCTGGCTGGCTGGTGCGCACGATAACTCTCGAAGGGAGTATCCAGTTTGGTCCAAACTTTGTACATCGTAATATTTTTGTTAAACTTAGATCGAGTTCGGAGATGGGCAATATCGATCCACTCCTTCTAGTACCTCCCCCACAAAAGGTCGAAAATTTCAAAAAATATACTTTTTGCACAGAAAGAGAAAGGATAATCCGATTTTGCTCCAACTTTGCAAATTTTAATATTTGCATCAGTGCTAGGTCAGGTGTAAAAATGGACAATATCGGTCCACTCCATCAAGTACCTCCCCCACAAAGGGTCAAAATTTTGAATAGTTACAACCCTCATAAAATGTGATGTAACAGTCCGATTGTATCAAAATATCGGTCCACTCCCTCTGGTACCTCCCCCACACAAGGTCGAAATTTTCAAAAAAAAAAAACACATGAGCTTTTAAAAAGGTAGAGATCGGACCATTCCTACTGCTACCTACCCCACAAAGGGTCAAAGTTATGAATAACCAAAACGTTTATAAAATCCGAAATAAGCATCAGCTTCACTTTATATTTCACATATCCCATTATGTCCACTAACAAAAGATGTGTTGTGAAGATGGGATACATCGGCCCAATCCTTCTGGTACCTCCCCCACAAAGGCTCAAAATTTAGAATATCCATAAGCTCATAAAAAACGAAATTGACATCCGATTCTATTCGAGACTTGGTACATCCAAAAATTTCCATTAACACAGTCCAAGCATAGCAAGTCGCAATATTTATATCGTATTTATTTAGGTCCGATACGAAATGGCCAAAATTGGCCAATTCTTTCGAAACCAACTGCGTAAGGGGTTAAACATTTGAATAATCACAACAGAAGTCAATATATTTTCAAATAATCGAACATTGGCTGAGGGTATACATCTGTCGGCAAAATCGACCGATACTATTTTACTTGTTATGGAAGAATTCAATCATACACGCTATGATTATAATTATAATTTAAAGTTCAAAGGACTACATATGCCGAAGCATTTGTATCTTTTAAATTCGGACTTGTATTGCCCATTTGGTGCACAATTAATTTGAAATCGGATAAAGGTATATATGGGAGCTATGTCCAAATCCGAACCGATCTCGTTAAAACTTGGGAAAAGTTTTTCTGAGCTGTATGTGATATATTTCCCCAAATATTGTTGTTAAAGAGTGCATATTACGGCTGCGGAAGACTAAAATAACAAATCGGATGAAAAATATAGGAGCTATATCTATATCTGAACCAATGTCGATCAAATTTGGCATACTTAATTGCAGGCCTGATTTGGTTGTATGAGCAAAATTCCATACTGTTCGGGCTGATATTACACGATTGGTGCACAATAAAAGGCAAATCGGACAAAGATATATATGGGAGCTATATCTAAGTTTTTAACGATTATCTCCAATTTCAATAGGGTTCGTTCTTGGACCAAACAAATGATTTGTGCAAAATTTTATCTTGCTCGGGCAATTAATATGACCTGTAGGTTGTTTACAAAAATACATGGACAGACGGACGGACTTGCATAAATCGACTCAGAATATAATTCTAATAATGTGATTCTATGCAGATCATCAAAATGAACTATGGGTCTATCTCGTTTCCTTTTGCCTGTCACAAAACAAATGCACAAAGACATAATACCCTGACCACCTTGTGATGTAGGGTATAAAAACAAGTAAAGTAGCTGTAAGTCCGGCCGGGCCGAACTTTTAATACCCTCCATTATTTAGAAGGAAGGAATCTCGAAATTAAAAAAAAAAAAACTTTTAAAAATTACAGAATAGGGAATTACATTAACATTGGGGTCTATGCGAAGACGCGGACCTACATGGGCAATATAGGGAGGTACCGTTATATGGGGGCTATACAAGACAGGCTGTAGTACCCATTACGAACTACGAATACGAAGTTTGAAAAGATTTCGGTGAATAATGTCGCTAGAATCATCAAAGTGCCGAATATAGGTAGGTATCGTTATATATGGGCTATACGAAGACCTTAACAAACGATTGTTTTCTAATCGGAGAAAACGAAATTCGACAATTTACCACTTTCGGCCAAGCGAAGCAACTTTTTAGCTCTTTTGTGTCTATTCTCTTTCTGCTGCGGTGTAAGTTCTTGAATTTTTTGGAATTTCAAGGGCTTAAACCCGAGCTCATTTTTCAATATTTGGCGAATGGAATATTGCAATATGTTCAGCTCACGAGATGTTAACAGCTGTCGGGCAAGTGGCTTGGAAATGACAGCAGTACAGTAACGTGCCATTAATCTTCTAAATAATACCTTACAATTTGTGTTTGCCTGCAGCTCTTATTACCCACTGTGTCGGAATCTAAATTACGAATATAGAAAAAAGCAATTTTGAGTACAATCAACTTGGCTTGGCTAACAGCACGTTTCGTCAAAATCTAAATACAACATCCAACAGCCAAAGCTCCAGTACAACTCTAGACTTCAAGCAATAGAAACGGATTTCAATGGAAATGTGGTGGCTTGGAATAATTGCAATTTTCCTATACATTCTGTTCAAATCTCAATATGGTTTTTGGAAACGGCATCCGACAGTGCCAAGTTTGCCGGGTAGAATATTCAGTGGAAATCTATTGGATTTTCTTTTGTTCAAAACAAACTTCGGTTATCATTTAAAGAAAATCTACGATGATCCTGCTTTTGCTGATAAACCGGTGGTGGGTATTTATGGTCTCTATCGTCCCTCTTTGCTGATCAAGGAACCGGAATTGATTAAACGAATATTGATCAAGGATTTCGATTGTTTTCACAATCGTTTCCATGACATCGATGTAAAGTATGATCCCATTGGCGGACAAATGATGTTCTACACCTCATACCGATTGTGGAGGGAAATGCGCCAAAAGCTGAGTCCTGTCTTTACCAGTGCCAAATTGAAACACATGTACCCTTTGATACAAAATGTGGCGAAAAATATTGAAGAGTATTTGGTGAAACAGAAAAGTATTCACCCGCTGGAGATGAAGAACTTTTGTGCCCGTTACACCAGTGATATTGTGGCCACCACTCTGTTGGGTTTCAAATCGAATTCTCTGGAAAATCCCTCCGAGGAATTGTGGAAGGAAATCGCATTAATGTCTTATTTTAACCTCAAAAGGGCCATTGATTTTATGGTTATACTCTTCGTTCCCAAGATGGCTCGTCTGTTTCGTTCCAAGTTGTTTTATAAGAAAACGGAGGATTTTCTCAGGGACTCCATAACGCATGCCATCAAGGAAAGAGAGCTCAGTGGGTTGCCACGCAATGATTTGATAGATATGTTAGTCAAGCTGAGCGAGGAAGCAGCCGACGATGGCAGAGATGTGGATAAGTTTATGGAAACCTTAATAGCCCAGGGGGCGATTTTTATTGCGGCCGGTTCAGATACATCCTCTACGACCATGTCAAATGCTCTCTTTGAATTGGCCAAACAGCCGGAAGTGCAGAAGAAACTGAAAGAGGAGATACGGCAAACCTTTGCATTAGAAGAGGGCTCAACAATATCCTATGAAAATCTTACCAATATGAAATACCTGGATATGGTCATCAACGAAACATTGCGTTTATACCCGGTGCTACCCATGTTGGAGAGGAAATACCAGAGGCCAGAGGGAACATCTGGCGACTATTCACTGAAGCCATTTTGTGATTTTGAGTTAAGCAATGATATGCCCATCTATATTTCGCTGTTTGGTTTGCATTATGACCCTAAGGTAAGTCGGAATTTTTTTTATGGAAAAAAGTATGGAATAACTTACATTTTCCTTTTTCCAGTACTGGTCCAATCCCACCAAATTTGATCCGGAACGTTTTGTACCCGAAAACAAATCCACGCTAAATCCCATGGCGTATTTGCCCTTCGGCATGGGTCCCCACAATTGCATTGGCAGCCGTTTGGCATTGCTCCAGATGAAATGTGGTCTGGTGCATTTATTGCATCGTCATAGTGTTCGAGTTGGCAAGCGGACGTGCCTTAAACCTGAGTTTGAAACCAAGTCCATATTATTTGAAATTAAGGGTGGCATTCATTTGGAAGTTGTAAAGGATACTGATTTGAGTGAATAAAATAACATCGAGGAGAAAATATATTTTCGGATCTTACATATGAGAGACACTTTTAGAGGATTCAGTTTCAAAATACAACCACAGAAATAGCAAAAATTCCTTGGAGAGATCTTCTAAAAATAGAAGGCCCAGTGGGGTCTTTTAACGACAGAAGACCTTTGGTGGTTTTCTGCAGCTAGATACCGAGAACTTTATAGAGGTCTTCGAAATCTTGGAGAAGCACTTCCATAAAGAATACAATTATGATTTAAAAAGTTAGTTAGTCTGAAAATCCTTGAAAATTAACAAAAACAAGTAAGTAAATGCTATAGTCGTGCGGGGCCGACCATGTGATACCTTAAACGTGTTGGAAATGTGACAAAAATTGAAAAAAATTGTAACAAAAAATATTCTCTTTTTTATTGGCATATTTTTAAGCGAGTAAATCGGACGAAGTTATATGTGGGAGCTATATCCAAATCTGAACCGATTCGATAAAATTTGGCAAAGATATTTCTGAGCTGTATTTGATATATTTCCCCAAATATTGTTGTTGCAGAGTGTATATTACGGCTGCGGAGGACAAAAATAACAAATCGGATGAACCATATATATGGGAGCTATAGCTATATCTGAACCGATTTCAATCAAATTTGGCATACTTGTATTCAGGTTCAATCTGATCGTACGTGCAAAATTCCATACTATTCGAACTGATATTACACGATTAGTGCACAATAAAAGGCAAATCGGCAAATCGGATTATCTCCAATTTCAATAGGGTTCGTCCTTGGGCCAAACAAATGATTTGTGCAAAATTGCATATAGATAGGGCAAAAATGCGAACTGTACTTTGTTTACAAAAATACATACCCTAAACCACAAGGTGGTAGGGTATAAATATTCGCGGTTTAGTGGAAAATTTCGTATTTTTTACATATGTTATTGTCTATTTTACCCGCTACATGTGGTCCGATGACCATCCATTGTACACTTCTGTACAGTCCTAAACTCTATCTTCATGCAAAATTCCGCGTTGATTGGTCTATAATTATGACCTGTAGATCAACTGCAAAACCAAGTCTTATCCTGTTTTTGGTACATTCTAACCCCATCTCCAAAACCAACAGGGTTCTATTCTGACCCTAACCCCACCTCCATTTTTAATTTCGTGAGATTCGGGCCTTAATTGCGACCTGTAGCTTGATTACAAATTAACATGGACAGACGGGCGGACTGCGAGCCAGGGAGATCCATATATACTTTCCTATGTGGGAAACCAATATTTCGAGGTGTTACATAATTTTTGGACCAATCAAACTTATAATACCCCCAACACATAGTGTTGTAAGGTATAATGTTTTTTATATAGGTATAAAGTTTTTGTTTAAAGTTTTTCTCGATTTTATTGGAAACAAGTCAATAAGTATCAGTCGGTTTTGCCGACAGATGTATACCCTCAGCCAATTTTCGATTTTTTAAATATATTTTGATTTCTGTTACGGCTATTCAAATTGTTGACCCTCTATGGAAAAGGTACCGAAGGAATGGGTCAATATTGTCCATTTCGTATCGGATCTCAATAAAAATCATATAAATATTGCGATGTGCCAGGTTTGGACTACAGGGTGAGATAAAAAAACTGCAACAAAGTCAAACGCCTTAATTTTACAATTTTTTTTTTAATCTTATTGAATGAAAGCAAAAAATGTCGGAAACAGCATCGAGTTTTAGAAAACGTTTAGATTTGTTCGAATTTGTCACCTTTGACACGAATTATGACCTTCAAACGGCCAATTAAACCGTCACACGCTGCCCGAATGTTGCTCTGTGGTATTTTGGCCTATTCCCGGCGAAGTGCTTGCTTGAGGTGATCGACACTTTGGTATTTTTTAGTGGCAACCTTGCTTTCCAAAATACTCCAGACACAATAGTCCAAAGGACAATTGGTATCCGAAGGTTTTGATGGTCATTGTGTGCTGGAAATGAAGCCAGGAATCTCAATGTAACCATTCTTGGCTGACGCGTAGTGTAATGGTGCTGAGTCCTGTTGGAATTTCCAAGGTCTGCGGCCAAATTGTTTGCATGCCAATGGCTTAAATACACCCTCCACAATATTTTCGCGATAATATTCGTCATTTATTCCGATGCCACGGTAGATTAATACGAGCGGAGAGCGACCATCGGCTGTTACGACGGCCCACACCATCACCATGGCCGGCGCTTGAGTTCTGGTGGCCAACCGAAGGTGCACATTTTCAGCTGACCTCTTTGGCAAGTAAATACGTTTAATTTGTTTGTTGGTTTACAAACTACTGGACAACGAATGTTTTCTCATCGGAGAAAACCAAATTGGACAGTTCACCACTTTCGGCCAAGCGAAACAACTCTATAGCTCTTTTGAGTCTATTTTCTTTCTGTTGCGATGTAAGTTCGTGCACTTTTTGAGATTTCGACGGCTTTACCCCGAACTCATTTTTCAATATTTGCCGAATGGAATATTACGATTTGTTCAGCGCACGAGCCATTTTTCGGCCACTGCGACGCGGTGTTCGATCAAGTAGCTTCTTTACTTTTCGAACCATTTCTGCTGATGTTGAGTGGCTGTTTTCTTCCGTCCATTTCCTTGACGTCGAGCTACGCTACCAGTATCACGGTAACGAGCCACAAGAGATTTATTCACATTTAAATGCTGGAGTACTCTAACGATAGCCAATTGTGGTTTTCCAGCCAAATATAAAGAAATCACACTTTCAAGCCTGAATTCCATCACGAATAACTTTTTTCTGGAAAATTCTCACCAAAATGCTTTTTTACGCTTGTAAACAATACAATGAACTGGCACTGGAAAAATGTTAACAGCTGACGGACGAATGGCTTAGATATGACAGCATTCTGAAGATGGTTGCCGTATTTTCATCTCGTCCTGTAAATTGGTTACTTTCTTCCTTCCCTTATATGAGACATGTGATAATTTTTAAAAAGATGTTAAAATGTGCGACCGAGTTATATCCTTTTCATAACTCATCTAATATCAATATAAATATTGGTATTGGCAAAATTACAAGAAAATCGAACGTTTATATCCAATTTTATACGAAATCATAAATTCCATATTCATCTCAGATTTCTAGTCGAGAGAATTATTTAGATATAGCAAGTTGTAAAGAACCGCTGACTTCTTTCGCTAACTATGACAGATAAAAGTATTAAAGTTTGTAACCCTTTGTGGGTAAGGTACCAGAAGTCGTTCACATATAAAAATAATCATCCTCACAACAGTATTGTGTACCTGACCGAGAACTGGCAAATATTAGGATTTGCAAAGTTGGGGCAAAATCGGATTATCGGCTCTATTTCTGTGCAGAAATTTATTTATTTTATTTTTATTTTATGTTATTTATTTATATATTTATTTATTTTATTTTTTTATTTATTATTATTATTATTATTATTATTATTATTTATTTTTTTTTTTTTTGAAAAGTGCGACCTTTACTGGGCAAGGTATCAGAAGGAGTGGATCAATGTATTCCATCTTAACACCAGTCATTGGTTTAATACAATTATTAGGATGTGTCAAATTTGAAGACAATCCGACTCTTACATCACATTTTATGAGAGTTGTAATTATTTCAAATTTTGGCCATTTGCGGGGAGGTACTTGATGGAGTGGGCCGATATTGTCCATTTTTCATACCTGATCTAGCACCGACGCAAATATTAGTGGAGCAAAATCGAATTATCTCTTTCTTTGTAGAAAATATATTTCTTGAAAACTTCGATCTTTTATGGGGGTGGTAGCAGAAGGAGTGTACTGATATTGTCCATCTCCGGACTCGATCTAAGTTTGAAAAAAATATTACAATGTACCAAGTTTGGACCAAATCGGATACTTCCTTCGAGAATTATCGTGCGCACCATTCAGCCAGACAGAGGGACGGACGGACATGGCTAGATCGACTCCAAATGTCCTGAAACGGTCTTGGTCCAAAGAGACCTAGGGTCTAAAACCGTTATTTCGAACAAACACGTTTTGACCGTATCGAATTATATATACCTCTCTCTCTCTACTTGAAAATAATGTTTAAAACAAATCTTTCGATCTTAAAAAAAAAATGTAATCAATGATTTTTTTAAATAATTAAAAAAACACTTTTAGTTAAAAAAAAAATGTTGGTCTTTCAAAAAATATTATTTGAAATATTCACATTTTTTGCATTTTATTCTCCATGGTCATGGCTTCAAAGAACGCCACGCGGTAAAAATTATTATAAAGTCTTGTCTTCGAAAGGTCTCCTATTAACAACGCCTCTCTACTCAATGAGCAAAACAATGACCTTCTTGCGATATTTCTCAGCTCTTCTTCCAGTATTCCAAGAGGATATTGCAGCTTCATGAATTGACTCAAAATCAAATATCTCAGATCAGTTCCAAAGTTAAACTCAATCGAAGATGATTGCGGTAGCTAAAATACTCTTTCGCTTGACAATCGCGTATTCAGTTTTAAACATCCTCTACCGACAACAACAACCACATACATTTGTCAATGCTTCGCCACCCAGTGCGGAATTAAGTTTCTGCCTAAAACAACCAACAACATCTCACACCCTTCAAACTTTTTGGCTTGATGCCAACAACAACGACTGCCAGTTGGAAGCAAAGCAGCTGATTGATCTATACAAGCGTCTCCAGCAAAAACTTGTCGCCGATCAAGATCGTTGTAGTCTGTTGTTCGTACACCAGATACGTAAGAAACTGATTGCAGTCGTAGGTCAACAGCTGGAAGAAGCTCTCATAACATCGACGCTGAAAGATTATTCTGAATTGGAGCTTTTATTGGAAGAGATCGCACGATTTGATAAGCGTATTTTGGAGGCACTATGGCAGCGTACTCTCGCAGAGATTTATTTATTTGTTAACCAAGAAGAGCTAATCGAGCAAATTGTGCAACAAAGAAGTGAAGAAAGTCAAGTTTTGGCTATCAGATCGCTCTTAAGAGAGAACAGCTTACACATAGAAGAGAATCCACGCCTAAAGCCACTATTAGCTTTTGCTATTAGCAAACTCTTAAATTCAAAATCCATACGCGGAGATCTTAAAGAAGATTTAAATCGATTTAAAGAGCAATTGCCTCAAGAGTTGATCCTGCTCTATTCCCAGCTATGGCGGCAATCTTCAATTGGCCTCTTAAATTTTGGCCACTGGGAATTTCTATATGCTCCGCGTGAAAATGGACCCGACAATAACAGACGCCTACCACTCACCTGGAGTAAAAACAAGAATTCCACAGACTCCGATGGTCATTTTTTGGTGGAATTTAACGGCTCCGGTCTCATAGCCATAGCTAGTCGTTATGGTTCGAGTTTCAAGTATCTCTACGCCGATGTTGAAAATCAAGCTCCATTTTTTTGGATTGGTCCAGGGAATAAAATCAATCTACAGTGGTGGCAGGTTGTGTGGCCCCATGCTAAAGCCAATCTAGGTGAGGTACAACGTTCCATTGCCTTGCAAAGTAAGGAGACGGGGGATTTTCTTTGTGCCACATCAGGCTACGATGAAAATCGTCGTTATGTTGTATTGATGCAGGATGGGGCGGGCAGATCCGATTGTCTGTGGCTTGTACGAGAGTTCGTATGAAAAAGAAATACCTATAAAATAAAAATTTTAAAATTTTGTAACAGAACTTTTTTTTTAAAATTTTGATGACAAATTAAAAAAAAAAAATAAAAAAATAAATATTTGATTGTTTGAAGAATAAAATTGTCTTTAGAAACACGTTGTAAAAAATAGACTAATTTCGTAGAAAGTATCAGTCGGTTGATGTATACCCTCAGCCAATTTTCGATTATTAAATATATTTGGACTTCTCTTATGACTATTCAAATGGTTGAGCCTCTATGAAGTAGATTCCGAAGGAATTGGCCAATATTGTCCATTTCGTATCGGACCGAAAAAATTATGATATATATATATATATATATATATATATATATATATATATATATATATATATATATATATATATATATATATATATATATATATATATATATATATATATATATATATATATATATATATATATATATATATATATATATATATATATATATATATATATATATATATATCTATATCTATAAAAGAGGAAAATGTTTGTACGTTTGTTTGTTTGTTTGTTTGTTTGTTTGTTTGTAATTTATGGACTCGAAAACTGCTGAATAGATTTTTCTGAAAATTTCCATATATACTGCAACATCGCCTGAAAGTAACATAGGCTATATACATTTTTGAATTTCCACTTGGAACTGGAGATATATCATCAGAATCGGAGGTACCTCCCAAAAATTTAGATTTTATATGCACATATCTATTGATCGGTTAAAGATACAGTATACAAATTTGGAATGTGTAACGGAATTTGGAACAAAATAAGTTTGCTAAATTATATTGTAATCGGTTCAGATTTGGATATAGCTCCCATATATATTTTCGGCCGATTTCAAGCATTTGATGCACCAAACACGCTATGTATCCCCAATTTCAATGAAATTTGAAACGTGTGATAGATTTTATCTAAAAAAATTTATTTCCCAAATTATATTGAAATCGGTTCAGATTTGGATATAGCTCCCATATATATTTTCGGCCGATTTCATGTATTTGGTGGACCAAATAAGATATGTATGTCCAAATTTAATGAAATTTAAAATAAGTAACGGAATCGGGAGCAAAAATGAATTTTTCAAATTATATTGAAATCGGTTCAGATTTGGATATAGCTCCCATATATTTTTTCGACCGATTTCATGTATTTGATGCACCAAACACGCTATGTATCTCTAATTTCAATGAAATTTGGAATCTGTAGGGGAAATTAAAACGAATATACATTTGTCAAATTATAGTAAAATCGGTTCAGATTTGGATATAGCTCTCATATATATTTTCGACCGATTTCATGTATTTTATGCACCATGCACGATATGTATGTTCGATTCCAAAGAAATTTGGAATATGTAACGGGATTTTGATTAGAAAATAAATTGGTCAAATTATATTAAAATCGGTTCAGATTTGGATATAGCTCCCATATATATTTTCCGCCGATTTCACATATTTGATGCACAAAACACGATACGTATTTCCGATTCCAATGAAATTCGGCATGAGTGGCTAAATTTGGTACAAAAATAAATTTGACAAATTATATTCAAATACGCTCAGATTTAATTTTAGCTCCCATATATATACTCAGCCGATTTCACATATTTGATGCACCCAAAGCGAGAAAGACGAAATCTGGCACCAGAAAAAATTGCCAAATTTTATTGAAATCTGTTGAGGTTTGGGTATAGCTAACATATGTGTGGTTACAATAATAAATGTGACAAATTAATTGGAAATTAGTTAAGATTTGGATATAGCTCCCATATATATATTCTCGGCCGATTTCACGTATTTGACGCACCAATTTCAATGAAATATGAAAGGTGTGGCGGAATTTGGTGTAAAAGTAATTTTTTTAAAATTATATTTAAATCGGATCAGATTGGGATATGATTTTAATAAGAACCATTGACCCACAACGCCTTAGGCTAACACTAAAAAACAACACAACAATTAATTTGAAATACGCTTATTACGGCGAAGTATGTTGCTATCTCGAATTCATTAATTGCAACAGAAATGCCACTCAACTTCAAAAGATTGCAGTTTACTGCACGCTTGGTATTTTCTATGAAATAAATAAATCCGAAGGACAAACCCTTCGTGTATATATGTCATGTTACTGTTTTTCTAATGGTTTTGTATATTTACGCATTAAAGTAGTGCAATAATTTTTTTTTTTAATTATAAAGTTTGTTTTTTTTTTAACCAACATATATTCGTAAATAAAATTTTGAATGCATATAAAATCAAAAGGGGTAGCGAAGCGCACCGGGTTCAGCTAGTATATATATATATATATATATATATATCAGCGTAAAATTCTAAGACGATTTAGCCCTGTCCATCCGTCTATCCGTCCGATATTCGATATTTTGATGATTTCAGACACATTTTCCAATGGAATCGTCTGAAATTCCACACCAGGAGTTCATTGTCCCTACTTTATCCCTTGGAAGAGAATTATCTATATATGTCTGCCATATCGTATAGCCCCCATACAACGGCACCCCCCCCCCCCCCCCCATAATCGGTATTTTAATGATTTCAGACACATTTTCCAATGGAATTGTCTGGAATTCCACACAAGGAGTTCTTTGTGAGTGCTTTACCCCCAAACATAGATTGGTCTATATAGGTCCACGATATCGTATATCCCCCCATATGTAGGCACCTTCCGTTGTATGGTATTTTGAAGATTTTAACAGAATTTTAATGGATTTTATTATTTTTTTTTTTTAAATATTCTAATTCGTGCCAAATGGTAGAGGGTATTCAAAGTTCGGCCCGGCCGAACACTCTGCTTTTTTACTTGTCATACTTCATCTAATACAGATAAAAATATTGGTATGGCCAAAAAATCGAACATTTATATCCAATTCTATGCGACATCATAAATTCTATATTTATCATGAGAAAAATATGTAGATATAGCCAATTGTAAAGAATCGCTGACTGGTTTTGCAAGTTCTGACAAATAATATATTGAAAATTATGAACCACAAAGGGTGAGGTACCAGAAGGCGTTGGCAGATATCTATCATCTTCACAACAGGTCTTGTATTAGGAAAAATGTTTGTATGTGTGAAATTTGAATAGAGTTGGATGCTCTACTATGTGGGGGAGGTACTAGAATATCTACCAACTTTATAACAGATCTTGTGTTCATGAAAATATTTAGATGTACCAAGTCTGAATGGAATCGGATGATAATTTCGTGTTTTATGAGCTTCATGAGTATTCAAAATTTTGACCCTTTGTGGGGGAGGTACGAGAAAGGGTGCACCGATATATTCTATCTTCACAGCAGATCTTGTGATAGTAGAAATAATGGGATGTGTGAAATAAAAAAAGAATGCAATGCTTATTTTGGATTTTATGATCGTTTTGGCTATTCAAAACTTTGCGCATTTGTGGGGGGAGGTATCAGAAGGGGTGGTTCGATTCCTAACATCTTTATTACAGATCTTGTGTTGAGGGAAATATTAAGATGTACCAAATCTGAATGGAATAGAACGTTGATTTTGTGTTTTATGAGCTTCACGATTATTCAAAATGTTGACAATTTGTGGGGGAGGTACCAGAAGGAGTGGACCGGTATCATCCATCTTCACACCAGAACTTGGGTTAATGTGAATATTGAGGTGTCTGTAATTTGAAGACAATCGGAGTTTTACATCACATTTTATTACAATTATAATTATTCAAAATTTTGACCCTTTGTAGGGGGAGGTACTTGATGAAGTGTACTGATATTGTCCATTTTCTCACCTGATGCACGTATAACGCTTAGAAAAGATAGAGGAAAATCGGATTATCCCTCTCTCCTTCTGTGCAATAAAATATATATATTTTTTTTTTTTGAAAATTTCGACCTTTTATGGGGGATTTACCGGAAGGAGTGTATAGATATTTCCCATTTCCGAACTCGATCTAAGTTTGATAATAACATTACAATGTACCAATTTTTGATGAAATCGGACGGACGGAGATCTCTAGATCAACTCCAAATTTCCTGAAACGGCTTTACTTCAAATAGACCCAGGGTCTTAAACCTTTATTTCGATGAGGCACGTTTTGGCCGTATCAAATGATATATACCCCCTATAGCCATTGGCATATTTTTACGTGATTTTTTGATTTTATTCTTTTCTACCAAAAGATCATTCTGAATTGGTGAGAACTGTCAAAATCAGATCTACCGTTCTTGAGTTATAAGCGTAGAAGCTACCATCATTTTCTTTGATACTTAGATTGTCCATATTTTTCTACATACCCGATAACTTGGCTATCAGCATCAATGTGTAACGGTCAGAAGTGACTTTACGTGTGTTTGTGATTCTTTCAGAGTCAGAAATATTCGAGGTTCATGAAAAATGTTGGTTTTATTTATACAAAACCTCTACACATTATCCGATGATCATTCAAATTGGTTGGCTTCTGCTTTATTTAATACTCTTACCTTATGCAAAATTCCGCGTCGGTCGGTCTATACTTGTGACCTGTGAAGCAATTGCAACAAGAGGAGATTTAACTGTTTTTAATTCATTTCAACACAAAAATACCTTCCAATCATTTCAAAAAAAAAATTAAAAAGCGGCCGGGCCGAACTTTGTATACCCTCCTCCATTTGAAGGAATTTGGAAATTTTCCAAAAAAAAAATTGTTAAAATTTTTTTAATATCTTAAAAATATCGAATATAGCCATTATATCGGGGTCTATACGACGTGGTCCTACATAGGCATTGTTGTCATAAGCCATT
Organism: Musca domestica; assembly: GCF_030504385.1. Lineage (NCBI taxonomy): Eukaryota > Metazoa > Arthropoda > Insecta > Diptera > Muscidae > Musca > Musca domestica. The sequence goes on from NW_026712219.1 coordinate 1,253,193, forward strand.
ACCCTATTTAAATTCGAAACTTTAAATAAACGGTGAATAATGTAGCTAAAATCATTAATATACCGTCACATCGGAGCTATACGAAGGCCTGGACCTGCATAAACAATTTTCTGTTACAGCCTGTAGCATCCATTACGAACTTCAAATATGACATCTCAAACAATTTCGGTTAACAATGTCACTAAAATGATCAAAATACCGAATATAGGGAGGTACAGTTATATGGGGGTTATAAGAAGACGTGGACCTGAACAGATATTTTTCTGTCATAGGCTGTTGTATCCCTTTGAAACTTCAAATACCAAATTTGAAAAATTTTCAGTGAATAATGTCACTATAATCATCGATAACCCGAATATCGGGATGTACCGTTATATGGGGGATATATGAAAACGTGAAAAATAATCATTTCTGCAAAATTTTAGCCTTCTATCTTGATTCGTTCGAAAGATAGCTTGATTACAAGAGTTAGGCGGACAGACAGACACACAGACAGACAAGCGGACATCGCTAAATCGACATAGAATTTTACGCTGATCAAAAATATATATACTTTGTTGGGTCTTACATGAGTATTTCGAGGAGTTACAAACGGAATGACAAAGTTTATATACCCTCCATACCCATGCCTATAGTATGGTGGAGGATATAAAAACAATAGGCCTCTATTTTGACCCTAGCCCCAACTGCATGCATAATTTCGTAATGGATACGGACGGATGGACGGACCCACATAGCCAGATCGATTCAGCTCGCGAGATGGGAAAATCCATAGGTGTAGGACCAATATTTCAAGATGGCCTATTAAAAATTTTAAAACACCAAACACATAGTGTTGTAGGGTAAAAAAAGACCCAAATAAGTAGGTCCTTAAAAATACATATTATTTAAAAAATCCAAAAATTGAGGCTCTGAAAAATATTCTTTAAAAATTCTTTTTTAAAGTCAGATATTCTGGGAAAAAATATTTCTAAAAATGCAGTCTTGTGGGTCAGAGGATATTTTTATACCCTCAGCCATATGACTACAGAGGGTATATATCATTTCATATGACCAAAACGTGTCCTATCGAAATAACGGTTTTAGACCCCAGGACTCTTTGGACCAAATCCTTTTCACGACATTTGGAGTCAGCAAAAATGGTTCGAAAAGTAAAGAAGCGACTTGATCGAAACCCGCGTCGCAGTGGCCGAAAAAAATGGCTCGTGAGCTGAAAATATCGGAACATTCCATTCGGCAAACATTGAAAAATGAGCTCGGCGTAAAGCCATTGAACTTCCAAATAGTGCAAGAACTTACACCGCAACAGAAAGAAAATATACTCAAAAGAGCTAAAGAGTTACTTCGCTTGGCCGAAAGTGCTGAACTGCCGAATTTGGTTTTCTCCGCTGAGAAAACATTCGTTGTCCAGCAGTTCGTAAACAAACAAAATGATCGTGTTTACTTGCCAAAGAAGTCAGCTGAAAATGGGCACCTCCAGTTGGCCTCCAGAACTCAAGCATCGGCCATGGTGATGGTGTGTTATGGGCCGCCATAACAGCCGATGCTCGCTCCCTGCTCGTATTAATCGACCATGGCATCAGAATAAATGCCGAATATTATCGCGAAAGTATTCTGGAGGGTGTATTAAAACCTTGGGCACGCAAGCATTTTGGCCGCAAACCTTGGATATTCAAACAGGACTCAGCAATATCCCACTCAGCACGCACCACCCAAGAATGGTTACATAATGAGGTTCCTCGCTTCATTTCCAGCGCAGAATGGTCACCAAAATCTCCGGATACCAATCCGTTGGACTATTGTGTCTGGAGTATTTTGGAAAAGGTTGGCACTAAAAAATCACCTCAAGCTAGCGCTTCGCCGGAAATGGCCCAAAAAACAGCAGAGCAACATTTGGGCAGCGTGTGACGGTGCTATTGACCGGTTGAAAGCCATAGTTCGTGCCATTGGTGACCAATTCGAACAAATCTAAACTTATTCTAAAATTTGATGCTATTTCCGACATGTTTTGCTTTCATTCAATAAAATTTAAAAAAAAATGTAAAAATTATGGCGTTTGGCTTTGTTGCAGTGTTTTATCTCACCCTGTATAACTCCCATAAAATAATAAAAATAAAAATCGAAATAAGTATCCGATTGCCCTAAAATTTCACACATCCAAGAATTTCTACTAACACGAAACCTGGTGTGAAGATGGTAGATATTGATCCTCTACTGCTGTTACCTCTCAAACAATGGGTGAAGAATTTTAAAACCGAACATTAACCGATTAACATTCTTAGAAAAGGCGTTTGATCTCTGAAAAAATATTTTCTTAAAATCCACATTTAAGCGTCAGTCGAATACACTCCACCATTTGTAACGAATTTGGCAATTCTCAAAAACAATAAAATCCGTTAATATTCTGTTAAAATCTTAAAAATACTGAATGTAGCTTGGGGCTATACCAAAAAGGTGGACCTACATGGCCAACCAAAAGCCCTGCAGACATAACATACATTTGAGCAAAATTTTATCAATCTACTTCAATTCGTTCGGAAGCTAGAATGATTTCCACAGACGGACGGACATCCCTAAATCGACATAGAATTTTATGCTGATCAAGAAAATAGTATATATATGTATATTGTGGGGTCTAAAATGTGTATTTCGAGGTGTTACAAACGGAATGACAAACTTAATATACCCTCCATACTATGGTGGAGGGTATCAAAAATGCACGTTTGACTGTCTGACCAGTCCGTCAGATAGAATATTAACAAAAAACTCATTTGAAGGTCTTGTAAACATTTAAGAAATATTAAAAAAAAAATCCGCATTTAGTTTTCGTGGTTCCTGAAAGCATTTTCTGTAAGACCTTAAAATATAAATTCCATTTAATTTTTAAATTAATTTTTTTTTAATTCTTTTGTCCTCAAAAAAATATTCCCGTTTCTTAGTCTTTGAAAATATTCTTAAATTCAACTTTATTCCAATAATTCATTGTCGCACATATCGTCTCGAACAAATTCCAAATTCATGCCACCCTTCAGTTGGAGAACAAATGCCTTTGGATCAAAGTCAAGTTGCTTCATTGTACGATAGCCCATTCTCACCTTGTGATTCTTAAGGATATGCATCAGACCACATTTGGTTTGCATTAGGCCCAAGCGATTGCCCACACAGTTGTGGGGACCATTGCCGAAGGGTAAATATGTCATTGGGTTAATTGAATTTTTGTTGTCCGACGAAAATCGTTCAGGTCGAAATTGCCAAGGATTGGGCCAATACTAAAAAATAACAACAAAAAATTAGATCCTACAACAAATCATTGTGGGAAAAGGGGTCCTTACCTTTTCATCGTAGTGTAGTCCAAATATCGGTATGTAAATGGGCATACCCTCGGGAAGGGCATAATCACAATATGGCATCAAAGAGTATGGCTGGGAAATACCCTCCTCCGCCTTGCCATGTTTTCGTTCAAGTATGGGCACCGGAGGATACATTCTCAGGGTTTCATTGACGATCATTTCCAAATATTCCATGGAATTGAACGATTCATAAGATAGTTCTCCGCTGGTGTCTTTGAAGGCCCCCAGGATTTCCTTTCGTAGTTTTTCTTGCACTTCCGGCTGCTTGGCCAGCTCAAAGAGGGCAAAGGACATTGTGGTGGCCGAGGTCTCATAACCAGCTGCCAAAAATACAATGGCCTGGGAGTACATGGTTTCCATAAAGGAGGCGAGGTCCTTGGGGCCTTCGAAGAAAGCTTCCTGTTTAAGTTTTATGATAATATCGATTAAATCATTACGTATCCGACCGCCTTCCTCTCTTTCCTGGATAATCTGCTGTAGAGAGGCTACCAAATACTCTTCGCAATTTTTTTCAAACAGTTTAGCCCCAAAAAGTCGAACTAATTTGGGGGCAAAAAATATAATGACCACTTGTAGGGCTCTTCGCAGATCAAAGAAACCCAATTTCCTAATTTCAATGTGCATTTTTTCCACGGGATTCTTCAAAGAATCGGAAGAGAAACCAAATATTGTGGTGGCAATGACATCGGTGGTAAAGCGGGCACACACATCCTTTACTTCCATGCAAAACACCTGTCCCTGCCTCGCCATGTGATCGCTCATATTTGCACCCACATTCATCAGGAGTGGGAACATGGCTTTCAATTTTCCACTCGAAAACATGGGGGAAAATTTCGAACGCATTTCCTTCCACAATTTATAGTCACCAAAAAATATACTCTTCGCAGCAATGGGATCGGTGTGGACATCCGGTTTCGAGTAGCGATTACAAAATCTATCAAAATCCTTGATCAATATAGACTTGATGAGTTCCGGGTCGCGTATCAGCAAACTCGGTTTGTAGAGACCATAAACACCCACCACAGATGAGTTGGCGAATTTGGGATCCTCATAAACTTCCCTCAGAGCGAATCCAAAATTTGTCCTAAACAAAATAATATCCTTAAGGTTGGAACAAAAGATCTGGCCACGAACACTTGGAACATTTCTGTATTTTTTCCAAAAGGAAAAATTCACTTTGAAAAGATGGTAAATAAGACCCAGCACACAGACGACAAGGAGTGCCGAAATTTGCAACAACATTTTGTTGAAAAAATGCAATCAAGACTGATTGAAAATTATTTGTGTTTTGGAAGATAATTAGACAGTCAAAATTCAAATTGAAATTAATTGCAAAACAAATAACAAGTCGATAACACGATCGCTAGTAGAAAGAACCGACATCCATGACATCTACAGAAATATTCCTGTCATGCTCGAAATAATATTTCTGAAACAACTAATGCATTTTGGACTTAAAAATTGATTAAAATAAAATATACAATTGAAACAAAAAAAAACAGTAAGGAAAGGTCAAAATTCGGACGGAGCCCATCATATGATACCCTCCACCACTATGCGTATTTAGTAGAGCTCCCGTAACAAACAAGTTTATATTGGGAATTTATGTGTAGTAGATAAGGATTATATATTCGATAAGGAAAAAAAATTTCTGGGAGCAAAAGATATACCGGACCGGGTTTCCTCAAATGGTAAATTTCGGTTGAATGTGAAAAAATATATTCAATTTGCGCTAACATTCCATGAATATCGAAACTATATAAGAACCTGAACCGATCTCGATAAAATTTGGCAGATGTATTTTCGAGCTATATCTGATGCCCAGTATCAAATATCATTGTTGTGGAGTGCATATTACTCATGTGAGGGACTTTAACATTAAATCGAATGAAACATATATTTGGGAGCTATAGCTATATCTGAACCGATTTTCACTAAATATTTGAAGCACTTGCTTTTAAGCTAAATTCCGTCGGAAGTGCCAATATTCAGTCCATTTGGGCTGATATTGGCCATTTAGTGCACAAAAACCTGAAATCGGATAAAGATATATATATGGGAGCTATACCCAAATCTGAACCGATCTTGAGAAGATTTCAAACACATATTTCTGGGCTGTAACTGATTGCTGGTACCATAGATCATTGTTGTGGAGGGCATATTACGCATGTGGGGGACTTTCACTCCAACTCGGATAAAACATATATATGGAAGCTATAGCAATATCTGAACCGATTTTCGTCAAACTTGATATGGTTTCTTCTAAACTGAACTCGGTCGGATATTCTCAATACATTCTACATTATTTGACGTAGAGCTTAAAAATTTGACAGAACAGTTTGTGTTGTGTCTACGATGATTGGTATTGAAAATGAGATATATCGGTCCACGTTTTGGCATAGCCGTCATATAGCGGTACCTCCCGATATTCGATATTTTGATGATTTTCGGCACATTTTTTCACGGATTTGTCTAAAAATTGGAATTTGTAGGTCATAAGGGGTTCTATCTCCGGTGTCGAAACATAGTATGTATAAGTCCACGTTTTTGGAAGCCCCCACATAATGCTACCTCCGAATATCAGCATTTTGATGCATTTTTCCCACGGATTTGTCTAAAAATTGGAATTTGTAGGTCATAATGGGTTCTAGCTCCGGTGGCGAAACATAGAATATATAGGTCCACGATTTAGTATAGCTCCTATATAACGGTATCTCCCGATATTCAGCATATTGACGATTTTTGACGCATTTTCCCACGTATTCGTTTAAAAAATGGCATTTGTAGGTCATAATGGTGGAAAAATGTAGATTATTCAGGTCCACTTTTTCCCATAACGCACAAATAACGATACCCACAGCGGTGGTTATTTTGATATTCCTAGTCACATCTACCCACGAAATTGTTTCGAATTTGGCAGCTTAGAAAATTTGATAGATGACAATTCTTGAAGTATAAAATTTTCTATACACGTTCCCGTTTTGGTATAGCCCCCATATATCGGTCTCACCCACTTTATGGTTTTTTGAAAAGTTTAACAGCATTACCCAAACGATTTCACTTGTATTTGTAGTTTAAAGTGGGCACGTTGGAATTCAAATACTTTAACATAAAATGTTTCATTTACCCAATGGTGGGGGGTATTAAAATTTCGGCCCAGCCGAGCTTAATTTTTTTACTTCTTTATTTTTGAGCCTGATTTTTTCCGGAAGTATGGCTTTGAGAGGCCCTTTATAACTACAACACTTCTCATATTGAAGCGATAATTCACTTTCATTCAAATTTTATCAGTATCTTGAAATTCAATTAATTAAACCGGAATTACGGCTCACATGCAATTTAAAATATTGATTTCAATTCATTGAGGCTAATGAACTGAAAATATATTTTTATTCGAAATGCATTCTTAAAAGCTGATATGAATTTGTGCGAGTGTTTTGGGCAGGCCAATGATAAAGAATCTTATGGGTGTGTAACTGGTAGAAACAAGGAAACTAAAAATAGGAAACAGAGCAATCGAGGGAAATATTGAGATGTACCAAGTCTGAATGGAATCGGATGTTAATTTCGCATTTTATGCTCTTCATGGATATTTAAAATGTTGACACTTTGTGGGGCAGGTACCAGAAGAAATAGTCCGATCTCTATCATCTTTATAACAAATCGTGTATAGATGAAAATATTGAGATGTGCCAAAACTGAATGGAATCAGATGTTCATTTCGCGCTTTACGAGCTTCATGGATATTCAAAATATTGACCCTTTCTGTATATGGTACCCGAAAGAGAAGACCGATATATACCATTTTAACCACAGATCTTGGGTTTTAGTGAGAATTTTCCAGAAAAAAAGTTATTCGTGATGGAATTCAAGCGTGATAGTGTGATTTCTATATATTTGGCTGGAAAACCACGAGGGGCTATCGTTATAGCACTCATACTGGTAGCGTAGCCCGACGGAAGTCAAGGAATTGGACAGAAGAAAACAGGAACATCAGCAGAACTGGTTAGAAAAGTAAAGAAGCGACTTGATTGAAACCTGCGTCGCAGTGGCCCAAAAATAGCTCGTGAGCTAAACATATCGCAATATTCTATTCGCCAAATATTGAAAAATGAGCTCGGGGTAAAGCCGTTGAAATTCCATAAAGTTCAAGAGCTTACACCGCAACAGAAAGAAAGTAGACTCGAAATAACTAAAGAGTTGTTCGCTTGGCCGAAAGTGGTGAACTGCAGAATTTAGTTTTCTCCGATGAGAAAACATTTGTTGTCCAGCAGTTTGTAACAGCCGATGGTCGCTCTCCCCTCGTATTAATCGACCGTGGAAAAAAAAAATGCCGATTATTATCGCGAAAATATTCTGGAGGGTGTATTAAAGCCTTGGGCATGCAAACATTTTGGCCGCAGACCTTGGACTTTCCAACAGGACTCAGCGCACAATGGCCAGCAAAATCTCCGAATACCAATCCGTTGGACTAATGTGTCTGGAGTATTTTCGAAAGCAAGGTTGGCACTTAAAAATACCAAAGTGTCGATCACTTCAAGCAAGCGCTTCGCCGGGAATGGGCCCAGATACCGCAACAAAATCTCCGAATACTAATCCGTTGGACTAGTGTGTCTGGAGTATTTTGAAAAGCAAGGTTGGCACTTAAAAATACCAAAGTGTCGATCACTTCAAGTAAGCGCTTCGCCGGGAATGGGCCCAGATACCGCAGAGCAACATTCGGGCAGCGTATGACGGTTTCATTGGTTGTTTGAAGGCCATAATTCGTGCCAAAGGTGACCAATTCGAACAAACCTAAACTTATTTCAAAAGTAGATGCCATTTCCGACATTTGTGTTTGACCTTGTGGCAATTTTTTTATCTCACCCCGTATATAGCCTTTTTCAATCGCAAATAAGAGAAGAAACGATTAACTCCCTCAGGCCTTCTTTTTCTTCAGAATCCTTTATAGATTTTCTACAAAACATTCTTGAGATCATCTGGAATATAGAGGGAAGATCTTCTGTAAGTCTTCTATAGGCACATATCAAATCTACTTTATATGCATGACTTTACTCGGCTGCACATTTGGTACACTTTCTGTTAAAAAATATATATTTTCTTCATAACGTCTTTAAGCAGAACCGCTTTCTAAGGTCGTTTAAATGAAAAAGTCCATCCTCAGATGTTCTACAGCAAGAAGGCTTTCCTTCGATCCACTAGCGATGCAATTTAGCTTCAACACCCTTTTCCCATATTCCAATAATCACTTCACTATTTATAGACCCTCATTTATTTCTCATCCTTAACAATCTCCAAATACACTCCTCCCTTAACCTGTAAAACGTTTGCCTTGGCTTCGAATTTCGGTTCGATCTCCGTGCGATTACACACCCGGACATAGTGATCTTTTAGAATATACGATAGACCGGCTTTCACTTGTATCATGCCCAGACGGGTGCCAATGCAATTGTGGGGACCATTACCAAACGGCAAATGGGCCATGGGATGTCTGTTGGCTTTTTGCTCCAATGAAAAGCGTTCTGGATCAAATTTCCGGGGATTTGGCCAATACTGAAAAAAAGCGAAAAACAATTCTTACTTCTAAAAAACATTTTTTACAGATCAAGTGTCTCCCTACCTTCTCATCATAATGCAGGGCATAGGGTGATATATAAATCGGCATACCCTCGGGTAGGGTAAAATCACAGTAAGGTTTCAAGGAATAAGCCGGCTTCCCTGGTGGTGTGGCATAACGTCTTTCCAGCGAAGGTAATACGGGATATAATCTCAAGGTTTCATAGATTACCATGTCCAAGTAGTTCATTTTGCTTATGGCGTCATATGAAATCTCCCCCTTGCCTTCGGCAAATGCCTCCTTAATCTCCTCCCTTAAATGTGATTGTAACTCCGGTTGCTTGGCCAATTCCAGCAGGGCATTGGACATTGTTGTCGATGAGGTTTCAAATCCTCCGATCATGAAAATACCGGCCTGGGCCATGAGACATTCCATGAATTTATCCATCTCCCACTCCCCCTTCTGCTCGGCTTCTTGTTTCAATTTCACAAAAATATCAATGATATCATTGCGTTTCTCACCACCACTGCTGGAGGTCTCCCTCTCTGCAATAGCTTGGGTTATGGCCACCCTAAGGAACTGTTCCGTCTCGGGATAGAGAATCTTACAGCCCATAAGCCGTTGCAACTTGGGGGCAAACATGACCACAATAAAATCGAATGCCCGGTGCCATGTGAAATAGGTTAGCCGACGCACTTCCTTGTGGAAATCTTCGGAGGGATTTTCCAGGGAATTCGATTTGAAACCAAACACCGTTGTGGCTATAACATCGGTGGTAAATCGAGCACACAAATCTCTTAATTCAGTTTGAAAAACCATTGGCTGGGAATGCAAAAATTTCGACATATTTTCTCCGACCTGTTGGATCAAGGGATACATGTTCTTCAGCTTCCCACTGGTGAAGGTTGGCGTCAGCTTGGTGCGCATTTCCTTCCACAACGGATAGTCGCCAAAGAACATCATTTGCCCACCCAAGGGGTCATGAAGATAGTCCAGTTTGGTAAAACGATCGCGAAAATACTCGAAATCTTTGATCAGCACCGATTTGATCAGATCCAAATCTCGTATCAGCAAACATGGCTTGTACAGCCCATAAACACCCACTACCGGAGCTGCGGCGAATTTCTCATCATCATAGATCGTTTTAAGATGATAACCGAAATTAGTCTTAAATGTTATGAAATCGAAAAAATTCCCACTGAATATTCGACCCGGTCCACTGGGGACACTCTTAAAACGCGTCCAGTAACTGAAATTGCGATGATATAGAAAGCCCAAAGCTAAGATAATTACTACCACCGAAAACACTACAGCGATGAGCAACATTCCGTCGAAACCTTTAGAGCAGTGCGTGAATTCAAAACGACTGTGGGCGACTATCGCAAATGAGGTAGTCAGTTTGGGTTGAACTTGTTTTTTCTTTGCTTCCTCTTCTTCTTTTTTTAGGTATCGCAGTGAGGGTCATTCGCAAAGTTGCCACGCAAGTGTTATCAGCGAATTCGTAAAATTATCAATCGACACGGAAATACAATGCGAATGCAGTGAAGCGAATTCCAAAAAGAGGAAAAATATTGAAATGTTGAAAATTTTTGAGAGAGAGGAGATTTTTTTTTTTTTGTTTATAGGTGCTCCACAAAACAAGGACACCCGGAGGAATGCTGTGGGTAGAAGACCTTATAAAAGTATTTTATAGACCAAAGACAGATTTGTACAGAGAGAATACTTTTAATGGTTTTCTCTAAAGAGAAAATGTTCATACCCCCCACCATACCTAGCATGGAGGGTATATTAAGATTGTCATTCCATTCCGTTCAGCAAAATTCTAAGACGATTTAGCCTTGTCCGCCCATCTATCCGTTGTAATCACAAATTAAGATAGGAATTAAAACGAATAAAAATAGGAAGCTTAAATTTTGCCCAGATACGTATTTAGTCTGCAGGCAGGTCAAGTTCGAATATGAGCTATATCGGTCCACGATATCGTATACCTCCATATAACGGCTCCTCCCGATATTCGTGATTTCGTGATATTGGCGACATTATCCACCGGAATTGTTTCAACCTTCGTATTTGAAATTCTGAATCGTTACTACAGCCTATGACACAAATTACTTATGCAGGGGTTCTGCCCAGCATAGACCCATTTCATGATCTTCTATATGGAGAGAATCGTATTCAATATTGAGAACAACTTTTTGAAGGTTTTATATTCTTAAATGACGATATCGGCCCCTATCGGTGTTCCCTTTGAAGGCCAGTTTTAGTCCAAACTATCATTTATGTGGAAAAGACCCTGGAACTTACTAAAATCCGGGGATATATTATATAAGCGTTGTACCAAAACGTTGCTACTGGCGTTTCTACATAAAAAATATAAAATACCAACATTTCACTACAAAGTAAGAAATACCTTAAATCGGAGTTTAATCTTATAAATACAGGGTGAGATAAAAAAACTGCAACAAAGTCAAACGCCTTAATTTTAAAATTTTTATACCCTCCACCTTGGAAAGAAGGGTATATTAACTTTGTCATTCCGTTTGTAACATCCCTAAATATCCATCGTAGACCCCATAATGAATATATATTCATAATCAGCATAAAATTGTAAGACGATTTAACGGTTTATTTGGCGTAGAGCGTCAAAATTTAGCAGAATAATTTGTATTGTGTCTAGGATGGTTGGTATTGAAAATGAGATATTTTGGTCCACGTTTTGGTATAGTCCCATATAACGGTACATCCCGATATTCGGTATTTTAATGATTTTTGCTACACTTTTTCACGGATTTGTCTGAAAATTGGTATTTGTAGGTCATAATGGGTCCTAGTTCGTGCGACGAAACATTGTATGTATAGGTCCACGGTTTGGTATACCCCCCATATAACGGTACCTCCCGATATTCGGTATTCTGATAATTTTTACCACATTTTTTCACGGATTTGTCTGAAAATTGGTATTTGTAGGTCATAATGGGTCCTAGATCGTGCGCCGAAACATTGTATGTATAGGTCCACGCTTTGGTATAGCCTTCATATTACGGTATCTTCCGATATTCGGTATTTTGATGGTTTTTGTCACATTTTATCCCGGATTTGTCTAAAAATTGGAATTTTTTGGTCATAATGAGTTCTAGCTCCGTTGACGAAATATTGTATGTATAGGTCCACGCATTTGTATATAGCCCTATATAGCGGTACCTCCCGATATTCGGTATTTTGATGATTTTTGCCAAATTTTCCCACGAATATGTCTAAAAATTGGTATTTGTGGGTCATAATTGGTTTAAGTGTTTCTATTACTCTAAGGCGGAGGGTATTAAAAGTTCGGTCCGGACGAACTTAATGTTTTTTTTACTTGTTTTTTTTTTTTAATTTTATTGAATGAAACACATTTTTGAATAAGTTTAGATTTGTTCGAATTGGTCACCTTTGGCACGAATTATGGCCTTCAAACGGCCAATGAAATCGTCACACGCTGCCCGATTGTTGCTCTGCGATATTTTGGCCCATTCCCGGCGAATCGGTTGCTTGAGGTGATCGACACTTTGGTATTTTTTTGTGTCAACTTTGCTTTCCAAAACACTCCAGACACAATAGTCCAACGGATTGGTATCTGGAGATTTTGGTGTCCACGAGTGCTGAGTGCGATGGTGCTGAGTCCTATTGGAATGTCCAAGGTCTGTGGCCAAAATGTTTGCGTGCTCAAAGCATCGATACACCCTCGAGCGGAGAGCGACCCTTGGCTGTTATGGCGGCCCACACCATCACCATGGCCGGCGCTTGAGTTCAGGTGGCCAACCGAAGTTGTACATTTTCAGCTGAGCTCGTTGGCAAGTAAACAAGATCATTTTGTGTTCAGAAACTGCGAACACACGAATGTTTTCTCATCGGAGAAAACCAAATTCGACAGTTCACCACTTTCGGCCAAGCGAAGCAACTGTTTATCTCTATCTATTCTATCTATTTACTTTCTATTGCGGTGTAAGCTCTTGCACTTTTTGGAATTTCAGTGGCTTTAACCCGAGCTCATTTTTCAATATTTGCTGAAAGGAATATTGCAATATGTTCAGCTCATGAACTATTTTTCGGTCACTGCGACGCAGTTTGCGATCCTTTTCCATTTCGTTCCATTTCGAACCATTTCTGCTGATGTTGCTGTTTTCTTCCGTCCACTTCCTTGACGTCGGGCTACGCTACCAGTATCATGGTAACGAGCGATGGTACTAGACAAGAAAAGATTTATTCACATTTAAATGCTGGAGTGCTCTAACGATAGCCACTTGTGGTTTTCCAGCCAAATATAAAGAAATCAGACTATCACGCTTGAATTCCATCACGAATAACTTTTTTCTGGAAAATTCTCATCAAAATAATTTCGTAGGTCTACAGTATTATGAGCTGTCACTGGAATAATTTTAACAGCTGTCGGACGAGTGGCTTAGAAATGACAGCAGTCTGAAATTGGTTGCAGTTTTTTCATCTCACCCTGTATGTAAGAGAGAAGATGAAAACAAACTTTCAATGCGTGTATTCTTTTTTAGCTTTGCTTTCAAAGTCTGCTGAGTTCTCCCTGTAATTACTTATTTTTGTGTGGCACAGTGTAGTTAATTATATTTTTTAACTGGCACCTGCACGAGCGTCCCCAATCGCATTGTCTCTTGAAACAACAAATGTTTTAAAAAACAATTTTTTTTCCATTACTTATGTCTGGATTAAGCGATTTTTTTTGTCTTAAGCGTATAACTGACAGTCCCAACAAATTAAGCAGTGAGTAAGGGAATTTCTAAAAAAAAAACACATATTATTATTTCGTCTTCAACGAACTTCATACACACTTCGCTCATGGCGGGAAAGGGGGGAAACAAAGTTCTTCAAACAACACTAGATTTCAGTGAAAATCGGTTTGGGTATGAATAATTGATATTTTAAAGCAAAAATAGATTCCTAGATAAGCCAGTTGATAATTTCCAAAAAATTAACTTGATGTTGTTGCTTTGCAACAAATCTATTCAAAATTGGAGCCCCTTATCAATCAATATGGAGCAGAACTAAATATCCCATATTATTTGTGCATGTCTTTACTCAGTGTTTTAAAGAAATTGTTAGATGAGTTGAGTGATGTTCAGTTTGATGTTTTCTGAAAGAGAGCGAAATGTTGCAAAAGTTGCAAACTGAGAGTTTACTAAACATTAGTTGTTGTTTCGATCAGCTATTTTTATACCATCAGACATATGGCTACAGAGGGTATATATCATTTGGTAAGGTCAAAACGTGCCTAGTCGAAATAACGGTTTTAGACCCTAGGTCTCTGAGGACCAAATCCGTTTCAGAACATTTGGAGTCGATCTAGCGATGTCCGTTCGTCCGTCCGTCCGTCTGTCTGTCTGGCTGGCAGGTGCGAACTCTTGAAGGGAGTAACCGATTTGGACCAAACTTGGTACATCGTAATATTTTTGTCAAACTTAGATCGAGTTCGGAGATGGGCAATATCGGTCCACTCCTTCTGGTACCTCCCCCACAAAAGGTCGAAATTTTCAAAAAAATTATTTTTTCCACAGAAAGAGAAGCGATAATCCGATTTTGCTGCAACTTTGCAAATCTTAATATTTGCGTCGGTGCTAGGTCAAGTGTGAAATTGGACAATATCGGTCCACTCCATCAAGTACCTCCCCCACAAATGGTCAAAATTTTCAATAATTACAACTCTCATAATATGTGATGTAACAGTCCGATTGTCTTCAAATTTCACACCTGCCTATATTTATGTTAGCCCAAGGTCTGATGTTAAGATGGAATATATAGCTCCATTCCTTCTGGTACCTCCCCACAAATGGTCGAAATTTTAACAAATATATATTTTTTGCACAGAAAGAGAAGTGATAACCCGATTTTGCTCAAACTTTGCAAATCTTAATATTTGCGTAAGTGCTAGGACAAGTGTAAAAATGGACAATATCGGTCCACTCCTTCTGGTACCTCCCCCCACAAAGTGTAAACATTTTAAATACAACTTTTAATTACAACTCTCATAAAATGTGATGTAAAAGTCCGATTGTCTTCAAATTTCACACATCCCAATATTTATGTTAACCCAAGGTCTGGTGTTAAGATGGAATATATTGGTCCACTCCTTCTGGTACCTCCCACACAAATGATCGAGATTTTCAAAAATATATATATTTTCTGCACAGAAAGAGAATCGATAATCCGATTTTGTTCCAACTTTGCAAATCCTGATATTTACGTCAGTTCTAGGTCAGGTGCAAAAATGGATAATATAGGTCCACTCCATCAAGTACCTCCCCCACAAAAGGTCGAAATTTTGAATATTCATCAAGCTCTTAAAACACTTAAACAGGATTCCATTCAGACTTTGCACATCTCAATATTTTCATAAACGCAAGATCTTTTAGAGATCGGACCATTCGTTCTGGTATCTCCCACACAATGGACCTAAGTTTTGAATAAGCAAAGAATCCGAAATAAACATCCTGTTCTCTTCATATTACACACGTCCCATTATTTCTACTAACTCCAGACCTGGGGTGAAGATGGGATATATCGGTCCACTCCCTCTGGTACCTCCCCCACATTTGTATCTTTTAAATTCGGACTTGTATTTCCCATTTGATGCACAATCAATTTGAAATCAAATAAAAATATATATGGGAGCTATATCTAAATCGGAACCGATCTCGATAAAATTTGGTTTGATATATTTCCCTGAATATCGTTGTTACGGGGTGCATATTAGGGCTGTGGGTAACAATTATATATGGAAGCTATAGCTATATATGGAAGCTATAGCTATATCTGAACCGATCTTCACCAAATTTGACATACTAGCTTCTACTTTCAATTCGGTCGTAAGTGCCAAATTCCATCCAATTTGAGCAAATATTAGACGTTTGGTGCACAATCAAAGGTAAATCGAACGAAGTTATATATGGGAGCTATATCCAAATATGAACCGATTTCGATAAAATTTAGCAAATGTATTTTTGAGCTGTATTTGATATATTTCCCCAAATATTGTTGTTACAGAGTGCATATTACAGCTGCGGAGGACAAAAATAACAAATCGGATGAACAGTATATATGGAAGCTATAGCTATATCTGAACCGATTTCGATCAAATTTGGCATACTTGTTTTCAGGTACGTGCAAAATTCCATACTATTCGGACTGATATTACACGTTTGGTGCACAATAAAAGGCAAATCGGACGAAGATATATATGGGAGCTATACTTAAATTTTGACCGATTATCTCCAATTTAAATAGGGTTCGTCCTTGGGCCAAACAAATGATTTGTGTAAAATTTCATCTGGATAGGGCAATAAATGCGAACGGTACTTTGTTTACAAAAATACATTGACAGACGGAAATCGACTCAGAATGTGATTCTATGCAGATCATCAAAAGAAACTATGGGTCTATCTCGTTTCCTTTTTCCTGTTACAAACAAATGCACAAAGACATAATACCTTGACCACCTTGTGGTGTAGGTTACAAAAACGAGTTGTCAGTTTTGCCCACAGTTGTATTCTCTCAGCCAATGTTCGATTATTTAAATATATTTGGATTTCGTTTATGATAATTAAATTAAATTGTTGGCCCCCTATGGAGCAGGTTCCAAAGGAATGAGCCAATATTAACCATTTCGTATTGGAACTAAATAAATATGATATAAATATTGTGACATGTCAGGTTTTAACTATATTGGTTACTTTCTTCTTTCCTTCATATGAAATATGTGATGGTTTTTAGAAAATTTCAAAAAGAGCGTGAGGTACCAGATATTGTCGACCGAAGAATTCCATTTTCATACTTCATATAGTACAGATAAAAATACTGGCAGGTGTAAAATTAAAAGAAAATTGGACATTTATATCAAATTTTATGCGAAATAATGAATTCCATATCCACTTTAGGTTTCTGGTTGAGAGAAATATTTAGTTATAACAAGTTGTACAGAAGTTTCGCATGTTATGACAGATAAAAGTATTGAAAATTGTAACCCTTTGTGGGTAAGGTACCATAAGGGGTTGGAAAATATATAACATCTCCACAACAGGTCTTGCATTAGCAAAAATGTTTGTATGCGTGAAATTTGAAGATAGTTGGATGCTTATTTCGCTTTCTTTCAGCGTTTTGTTTTTCAAAATCTTAAAGACTATACGGGGGGAGGTACCCGAAGAAATGGTCGGATCTCTACCATCTTTATTACAGATCTTATGTTGAGAGAAATATTGAGATACACCAAGTCCGAATGGAATCGGATGTTAATTTTGAGTTTTATGTCATACATATTCTAAATTTCAACCTTATGTGGGCAGGTACCAGAAGAAATGTACCGATGTATGTATTTCATTTTCACACCAGACCATGAGTTAATAAAAATATTGTGATGTGTGTGTGTGTGATTTAAAGACATTCGGACTCTTACATCACATTTTATAAGAGTTTTAATTCAATTCAAAATGTTGACCTTTGTGGGGGAGGTACTTGATGGATTGGAGCGATATTGTCTATTTTTGCACCTGACACAGCACTGATGATGAATATTAGGCTTTGCAAAGTTAGAGCAAAATCGAATTATCCTTTCTCTTTCTGGTAGAAGTATTGTCCATATCCGTGATAGAGGTATTGTCCATATCCGAAATCGATCCAAGTTTGATAATAATACTCGGATATCTCTTCGGCAGTTCGTGTGCACCAGCTAGTCAGCCAGACAGACAGACGCAGAAACATCGCTAGATCGACTCTAAATGTTCTGAAACGGATTTGGTCCAAAGAGAGCTAGGGTCTAATGCCGTTATTTCGATGAGGCACGTTTTGGCCGTATCAAATGATATATACTCTCTCTAGCCATGTGGCTGAGGGTATAAAAATTGGGATGTGTGGAATTTGAAGACCATGGGACTCATGCCATGAGATGATTATTCAAAATGTTTACCCTTTGTGGGAGAGATACATGATGGGGTAACCGATATTGCCCATTGTCATACCTGACATAGCACTGATATAGATATTAAAATTGGATTGGATTTCTGTGAAAAAGTTGACCTTTTTTTTTTTTGGGGGGGGGGGGGGGTACCAGAAGGAGTTGACCGATAGTATCCATCTCCGAAATGTATCAAGTTTGGATCAAATCAGATACGCCCTTCAAGAATTATCGTGCGCACCAACGGCTATACAAAAACGTGGACCAATACATACAGTGTTTCGCCAAAAGAGCTAGAACCCATTATGTCCTACAAATACCAATTTTCATAGAAATCCGTGAAAAAATGTGGCAAAAATATTCAAAATACCGAATTTCGGGAGGTACCTTAATATGGGGGCTATACCAAATCGTGGACCTATGCATTCAATGTCTCGCCACACGAACTAGGACCCGTTATGACCTACAAATACCAATTTTCAGACAAATCCGTAAAAAAATGTGGCAAAAACCATCAAAATACCGAATATCGGGAGGTACCGTTATATGGCGGCTATTCCAAAACGTGGACCTATACATACAATGTTTCGCCACACGAATTAGGACCCATTATGATCTACAAATACCAATTTTTGGACAAATCAGTGAAAAAAATGTGGCAATAACCATCAAAATACCGAATATCGGGAGGTACCGTTATATGGGGGCTATACCCAACCGTGCACCCATACATGCTTTGTTTCGCCACCGGAGCTGGAACCTATTTTGACCAACAAATACCAATTTTTAGATAAATCCGTGAAAAAATGTGGCAAAAATAATCAAAATACCGAACATCGGAAGGTTCCTTTATATGGGGGCTATACCAAAGCGTGGACCTGTACATGCAATGTCTCGCCACACGAACTAGGACCCGTTATGACCTACAAATACCAATTTCCAGACAAATCCGTGAAAAATTGTGGCATAAATCATCAAAATACCGAATATCGAAAGGTACCCTTATATGGGGACTATACCAAAACGTGGACCGATATATCTCATTTTCAATACCAACCATCCTAGACACAATACAAATTGCTCTGCTGAATTTTGGTGCTCTACGTCCAATAATGTGGGCTGTATCGTGATTTAAACAGACAGATAGACAGACGGATAGACAGACGGACATCGTTAAATCGACTTGGAATTTTATGCTGATTATGAATATATATACTTTATGGGGACCACGACGAATATTTAAGGATGCTACAAACGGAATGACAAAGTTAATATACCCTCCTTTCCAAGGTGGAGGGTATAAAAAGACCTAATGTAATGTACCATAGAATATAATATAGGGAATACCATGGCACAGGCATACACATCTACATATATTCGAGTATGTGTCAATATAAAGGTAATTTCAGACAATCAGTTAATTTGTATTTTATTATTATTTGTTTTAATTACCCCTTCTTACGGAAAATAAAATAAATAAATGGCAATTTAAAATTCATTATTTCTAATTATTAGTAACTGATGTGACAACAATAATTATTTGTTATATATATATAAATATAAATAGAAGATATGTTTATGTGCCAAAATTACACTGATGCATGAAAAGTACTTTTTTATTAAATCCGTTTATAAGAAATGGAAAAGGTCCTCTCTAAGTTGAACACATTTTACTATTCGGAAAACAAGTAAAAGGCCATTGTCATTCTTTTTTCAGAATAATAACTGATTGCATTTCAAATACATTTGAAAGTGGCGCCCAACTAGAAAAAACTTAACGTTTTCCATGCAAAGTACAAAAAAAAACAAGTAAGCAAAGGCTATAGTCGTGCGAGGCCGACCATGTGATACCCTACAACACTAAAATATCTTAGCAGTCCCCTTATGTCCAAATCCATTTTGGAAGATTTCGTTTTTGAAATTATGTCACCAGGGACATTTGCCCAATGTTTACGCACTCCGTCGTGCTTTTAGTTATGTGGTCTACTTTAAAGCTAAATATAATCCAATGGTCATCCAAAATCCGAGAATTCTTCGCTGTCATTAACTCTCTTCTCAGGCGTGTCGATTGTCATCAATTGTGTGATCAGGAATTTTTTTCGGTTTTTGGTTCATTTGAACCCCTAAATATTTTACGATCATCTCCAAAAGCAAGAGGCCCCTCTTTATCTCCATATTGAGACTTATCTATATGATTTGCTTGTCTACGAAATTTGGCTATATTCGTCAACGAAATCGGTATAAAAAAGCCAGAAGTTCGCCTTTTGTGTATTTCGGATATGGCCTGTAAGTAATGCTGGTATTTTTTCACACAAAATTTATGGTCCATTGTACCCGCTGTCCTAAACTCTAACTTCATGCGAGATTTCGTGTCCTATGGTTTCTATTTGTGACCTTTATAACGGCTGCAAAA
This sequence comes from Musca domestica, assembly GCF_030504385.1. Classification (NCBI taxonomy): domain Eukaryota; kingdom Metazoa; phylum Arthropoda; class Insecta; order Diptera; family Muscidae; genus Musca; species Musca domestica. The sequence goes on from NW_026712219.1 coordinate 1,273,463, forward strand.
TCAGGAACATTTTTAGTTGTTGGTCCATTTCAACTCCTAATATATTGCGGACATCTTTGAAAACAATAGGCCTAGCCCTTCTGAGCCCAACCCTACCCTTGCGAAATTTTTGTGAGGATTGGACGATATTTGCAATCCTTATGTAATAAATCCAACCTGTGTTGTGAGGTGAAAAAATATTAAAAAAAAATATTATAAGTCAAATTGAAAAAAATCGCATGCGATAAAAATATGAAAAAATAAAAATAATGTCACAAAATACTAAAAAATCTATATTAACATCATTATTGGCATATTTTTCTGCGATTTTTTTTTAGATTTTATACTTTTATGTCAAGAGGATATTCTGAATTGACAAAATTTGTCAAAATCGGTCCAGCCATTATTGAGAGATAAGCATTTTTGCTAACATCTCCTTCCTTTGTATATACACATTGTATAAATTTCGCATATATATCCGATATATTTACTATCGGCATCTACGTAAAGGTCAGAATTTACCTGTTCGTCTATTTGTGATTTCGCCGGGACTAAAAATATTCGCGGTTTAATGGAAAATTTGACATTTATTTAACACAAATGCTGAAGCCTATTTCACCCACTAAATATTACCCGATGACCATCAAAATTGGAAGGCTTCTGCACCGTCCTAAGCTCTAGCCCCATATGGTCTATAATTGCGACCTGTAAAGCAACTGCAAAATCAGGAATTTTTTTCAGTTTTTGGTCCATTTCTAAATGTTATGCGATCATCTCCAAAAGAAATAGGGTTCTATTCTGACCATAACTCCACCTCCATTTTCATGAAGATCGGGCCATAATTGCGACCTGTAGAGTGATTACAAATTAACATGGACAGACTGACGGACGGACATACATAGCTAGAACGACTCAGCTCGGCGAGATAGGAAGATCCATATATACTTTCCTATGTGGTGTTACATAATTTTTGGCCCAATCAAACTTATAATAACCCAACACATTGTGTTGCAGGGTATAACAATTCCTAAGCCCTCTTAGGTCTCAAGTCTGCGTACGGCCCTGGTTGCAGGGTAAATAATACTATGTGATTAATATTTCTCAAATTTTAAGAAGGAAGGGCACATGACCGCTCTCGTACACCAAAAAGTTCATCCAATATATGTGATCTTCGATCCTAGTCCTGGGATATATTTTTCACACTCCACACACATATACCAGGTTTTCTTGGTATTCCAATTAAGCACTCTATTGTAACAGTTGCTGAAATTATTTCCTAATTGATTTTAATATCAATGATCATGTCACCCCACTAATTACACTGTCCGATAAAATACATTTTTTTAAATCACAAAAATAATTTGAAAAGTATCAGTCGGCTTGGTCGACTGGTATATACAAGGTGAGATGAAAAAACTGCAACCAACTTAAGACTGCTGTCATTTCGAAGCCACTCGTCCGACAGCTGTTAAAATTATTCCAGTGACAGCTCAGTATATTGTTTACAAGCGTACAAAAGCATTTTGGTGAGAATTTTCCAGAAAAAAAGTTATTCGTGATGGAATACAAGCGGGATTGTGTGATTTCTTTATATTTGGCTGGAAAACCACAAGTGGCTATCGTCAAAGCACTCCAGCATTTAAATGTGAATAAATCGTTTGTGTCTCGTACCATCGCTCGTTGCCGTGATACTGATAGCGTAGCCCGACGTCAAGGAAGTGGACGGAAGAAAATAGCAGCATCAGCAGAAATGGTTCGAAAAATAAAGATGCAGACTTGATCAAAACACGCGTTGCACTAGCCAAAAATGGCTCATGAGCTGAACATATCGCAATATTTCATTCGACAAATATTGAAAAATGAGCTCGGGGTAAAGCCATTGAAATTCCAAAAAGTGCAAGAACCTACACCGTAACAGAAAGAAAATAAACTCAAAAGAGCTAAAGAGTTGCTTCGCTTGGCCAAAAGTGGTGAATTGCCGAATTTGGGTTTCTCGGATGATAAAACATTCGTTGTCCAGCAATATGTAAACCAACGAAATGATCGCGTTTACTTGCCATAGAGGTCAGATGAAAATGTCCACCTTCGGTTGGCCACCAGAACTTAAGCGCTGGCCATGGTGATGGTGTGGGTCGCCATAACACCAGATGGTGTTATAAAATTAAAAAAAAAAAACAGAAAAGAAAGTCCTAAAGTCGGGCGGAGCCGATTTTATGATACCCTACACCACTTTGCTAATTTAGTTGAGCTCCACATAACAAGTAAAAGTTTTTATAGGAGAATTCAATCATACACCCTATTATTATAATTATAATTTAAAATTTAAAGGACTAAATACGCCAAAGCATTTGTATCTTTTAATTTCGGACTTGTATTGCCCATTTGGTGCAAAATTAATTCTAAATCAGATAAAGATATATATGGGAGCTAAATCCAAATCTGAACCGATCTCGATAAAATTTGGCAAAGATATTTCTGAGCTGTATTTGATATATTTCCCTGAATATCGTTGTTACGGAGTGCATATTACGGCTGTGGGTAACAAATACAACAAATCGGATGAACAATATATATGGGAGCTATAGCTATATCTGAACCGATCTTCACCAAATTTGGCATACTACCTTCTAGACTTAATTCGGTCGTATGTGCCAAATTCCATCCCATTTGGACAAATATTAGACGTTTGGTGTACAATAAAAGGTAAATCGTACGAAGTTATATATGGGAGCTATATCCAAATCTGAACCGATCTCGATAAAATTTAGCAAAGGTATTTCTGAGCTGCATTTGATATATTTCCCCAAATATTGTTGTTACAGAGTGCATATTACGGCTGCGGAGGACAAAAATAACAAATCGGATGAACAATATATATGGGAGCTATAGCTATATCTGAACCGATTTCGATCAAATTTGGCATATTTATTTTCAGACCTATTCTGACTGTATATGCAAAATTCCATACTATTCGGGCTGATATTACACGTTTGGTGCACAATAAAAGGCAAATCGGACGAAGATATATATGGGAGCTATATCTAAATTTTTACCGATTATCTCCAATTTCAATAGGGTTCGTCCTTGGGCCAAACAAATGTTGTTTGGAAAATGTCATCTCAATCGAATAATAAATGCGACCTGCATTTTGTTCACAAAAATACATGGACAGACGGACGGACGGACGGACAGACGGACTGACATGCATAAATCAACTCAGAAAGTGATTCTATGCAGATCATCAAAAGGAACTATGGGTCTATCTCGTTTCCTTTTGTCTGTTACAAACAAATGCACAAAGCCATAATACCCTGACCTCCTTGTGATGTAGGGTATAAAAAATGTAAAAATTAAGGCGTTTGACTTTGTTGCAGTTTTGTTATCTCTCCCTGTAGATCGACTCTGAATGTCCTGAAACGGATTTGGTCCAATGAGACCTAAGGTCTAAAACCGTTATTTCGATGAGGCACGTTTTGGCCGCATCGGATGATATATACCCTCTGTAGCCAGATGGCTGATAGTGAAAAAATGTTTTAGGGTTTAAGCGGCACTCCGGTTGAGTTTATATAAAATATTTCAATATAACTTACTTTTAGGAGGATGACATCAAAACATATATTTACATTATATATAACACCAAAATATTTGAATCAATTTTGCCGAAAAACAACATTATTATTTTTAATCACAATTTTATTTCTCCTTTACTATAAGTCTCGGAATAAGTTATATATCTAGGTATAATATTTTTTTAAGAATATTACATTCGAAGTTAATAAATTCCAGATAGTGTATGGAATGAAAAAGTCTATCACATAATCGCTTTATTTCGCTATTCCGTATTCGTTAGTCTCTTTTACAATTTCCAAATAAGTTCCACCTTTAATTTTCAATATAAATGCTTTAGCTTCAAATTCCGGTTGCAGCACGGTCTGATCACACACTCGAACCGAATGATGTTTTAAGAGATGTATTAAACCGCACTTCAACTGCAACATTGCGAGACGAGCTCCAATACAATTGTGGGGACCAGCACCGAATGGCAGATAAGTCATGGAATTCAGCAGCATTGGTTTATTCGGGGGTGAAAAACGTTCCGGATCGAATTTTAGAGGTTCAGGCCAGTACTGGAAAAATAAAAGATGGTATTATCGAAATGTATTTTAAAGAGTATTTACCAGAAAAAAACATCGAAATTCCACTTACGTTTTTAGGACATGTCAACCCAATGAAAAATTCTATTCACTTAAGGTAAATTTTCTCTTTTCATGTTAGTGTCGTATCTAAAGCAGGGCTAGCCAAAGACTATCAATACAAAAGCTTTGATTGGTTATGTTTCACAGACATGAACATCGAGAGAGAGTGACTCTCTCTCTCTCGGAAAACATTGTGTGTAGATCCGAATATTTTTTTTCAGTGTTAGGACAGGTGCGAAAATGTACAAAATCAACGGACTTCATCAAGTACCTCCACCACAAAGGGTCAAAATTTGGAATCATTATGACTTCTATAAAATGGGCAATAATATTACGATTTTTACACATTCCAATATTTTCACCAATACAAGATCTGGTGTGAAGATAAAATATATCGGTCCATTCCTTCTGGTGCCTCCCCCACAACGGGCCAAATTTTTCAATAATTATCTCGCATAATTATCTCTTGCATTAAATTTCACATATCTCAATATTTCTACAAACACAAGATCTGTTGTGAAGTGGAAAATATTGGACCATTCTTTCTAGTATCTTCCACACAGAGGAGTTAAAATTATCATGCCAAAAAAAACCTCCGATTCACTTTAAATTTTGCTATACAAATTTTAATAATATAAATTGGCCAGCCTCTTCAGGTACATCCGAGATATGTCAATATTGTCCATTTCGTGTGGGACCTAAATAAATACAGGGTGAGATGAAAAAACTGAAACCAACTTCAGACTGCTGTCATTTCTAAGCCACTCGTCCGACAGCTGTTAAAATTATTCCAATGAAAGCTCATTATATTGTGTACAAGCGTACAAAAGTATTTTGGTGAGAATTTTCCAGAAAAAAAGTTATTCGCGATGGAATTCAAGCGTGTTAGTGTGATTTCTTTATATTTGGCTGGAAAACCACAAGTGGCTATCGTCAGAGCACTCACTCCAGCATTTAAATGTGAATAAATCTTTTGTGTCTCGTATCATGATACTGGTAGCGTAGCCCGACGTCAAGAAAGTGGACGGAAGTAAACAGCCACATCAGCAGAAATAATTCGAAAAGTAAAGAAGCGACTTGATCGAAACCCGTGTCCCAGTGGCAAAAAGTGGCTCGTGAGCTGAAAATATTACAATATTTCATTCGGCAAATATTGAAAATTGAGCTTGGGGTAATCCCATTGAAATTCCAAAAAATACAAGAACTTGCACCGCAACAGAAAGAAAATATACTCAAAAGAGTTAAAGGGTTGTTTCGCTTGGCCAAAAGTGGTGAACTGCCGAAATTGGTTTTCTCCGATGAGAAAACATTTGTTATCCAGCAGTTCGTAAACAAACAAAATGATCGTGTTTACTTGCCAAAGAAGTCAGCTGAAAATGGGCACCTCCAGTTGGCCACCAGAACTCAAGCATTGGCCATGGTGATGGTGTGGGCCGCCATAACAGCCGATGGTCGCTCTCCGCTCGTATTAATCGAGCGACTTGATCGAAATCCGTGTCCCAGTGGCCAAAAAGTGGCTCGTGAGCAGAACATATCACAATATTTCATTCGGCAAATATTAAAAAATGAGTTCGGGGTAAAGCCATCGAAATCCCAAAAAGTGCAAGAACTTACACCGCAACAGAAAGAAAATAGACTCAAAAGAGCTAAAGAGTTGCTTCGCTTGGCCAAAAGTGGTGAACTGCCGAAATTGGTTTTCTCCGATGAGAAAACATTCGTTGTCCAGCAGTTCGTAAACAAACAAAATGATCGTGTTAACTTGCCAAAGAAGTCAGCTGAAAATGGGCACCTCCAGTTGGCCACCAGAACTCAAACATCGGCCATGGTGATGGTGTGGGCCGCCATATCAGCTGATTTTCACGCTCCGCTCGTATTAATCGACCGTGACATCAGAATAAATGGAGAATACTATCGCGAAAATATTCTGGAGGGTGTAGTAAAGCAACAGGACTCAGTGCCATCGCACTCAGCATGCGCCTCCTTAGAATGAATACAAAATGAGGTTCCTCGCTTCATTTCCAGCGAACAAAGGCCAGCAAAATCTCCAGATACCAATCCGTTGGACTATTGTGTCTGGAGTATTTTGGAAAGCAAGGTTGGCACTTATGAAATACCAAAGTGTCGATCACCTCAAGCAAGCGATTCGCCGGGAATGGGCCAAAATACCGCAAAACAACATTAGGGCAGCTTGTGACAATGTCATTGGCGGTTTGAAGGACATAATTCGTGCCAAAGGTGACCAATTCGAACAAATCTAAACTTATTGTAAAATATGATGCTATTTCCGACATTTTTTGCTTTCATTCAAAGAAATTTTGACAAAATATAAAAATTATGGAGTTTGATTTTGTTTGTTTTTTATCTCACCCTATTCTCGGCCCTCACCCTGTATTCACCTTATATTCTCTGCCGATTTCATATTTCACATATTTCAACTAGTAGCATATAAAGGAAGAAGTCAATCTACTCCAAATCTGGCATGTGGTAATATTTATATTCGACTTGGGCCAGGTACGAAAGGGAAAATATTGACATACTCCTTAAGTGGAATTTCAATAAAGGGTCAAAATTTTGATAATCACAACGCAAGTCATATTTTATTTTAATAAACTGACTGACTGTATACATCTGTCGGCAAAACCGACTGATACTTTCTTACGAGTTTTAAACCCTCTATGTAGCCCTGTCCTTCCATGTACAAAATTTAATATAGAGCTTTGATAATTTATTGACAGTCTTAGCTTTTTTCAAGAATTGTTCGGTCATGTCGGTCCAATTTTTGCTTTTTTCATATAAGAGTATATCAAGTATTTTCTTGAAATTTTTTTCACAGCATCTCCACTTGCCATTCTAAATCTTGTCTCCGAAGCCTAAAATCACTTTTACAATTTTACAAAACTTACCCTCGAATCATAGTGTAGGCCATATATGGATATAAACATTGTCATATCATTCGGCACCGAGAAATTTGAATAGGGTTGCAGAGAATATTGCTCCATGGTCCCGGCTGGCTTATTATATCTTCTCTGCAGTATTGGCAAGACCGGATATAAACGTAAAGTCTCACACACCACCATATCCAGATATTCCAATTTACTAAGATTCTCATAAGATATTGATGAGCCACCATGTCTAGCAAAGGACTCGTGAATTTCTTTTCTAAGACGTTTTTGTATTTCCGGACATTTGGCCAATTCCAATAAAACATTTGACATGGTTGTAGCTGTGGTATCAAATCCTCCCGATATCAATATGCCAACTTGACCCAATAGGCAATTCATAAATTGCGACATATCTCGACCACTCTCCTCTACCTCATCCGTCAACTTGACCAGGATATCTATCAAATCATTTCGAGTCTCACCACTTGATTTTCTCTCCCTGATTGCCTGATCAATGGAAGTCTTCAAAAACTTCTCCGTTTCCTCGTACAACAATTTCGATTTAAACACTCGTGATAAATGTGGCACAAAGAAAGCAATGACAAAATTAAATGCCCTCCTGCTGGTGAATTCTGTTAATTTTCGAATAATATTTCTCAACTCCTCCGAGGGATTTTCCAAGGAATTCGACTGAAATCCCAATAACACCGAGGAAATGATATCAATGGTATAACGTGCACAGAACTCTTTCATTTCACAGCAAAAGACACGTGGTTGCTTCTCCAAATACCCCTCCATATTCTGGGCCACATTTTGTATGAGTCCATACATGGTTCTCAATTTGGCACTGGTAAATAGGGGACTCAATTTGCTGCGCATCTCCTTCCAGATACCATAGGAAGCCATAAATAAGGCTTGGCCACCAATTGGATCATATTGCACATCTTGCTCAGGAAATCGATCATGAAAATTATCAAAATTCTTCACAAGTATCGATTTGATTAGCTCCGGCTCTTTTATCAGCAATGCATGTTTATGCAATCCATAGATTCCAACCACCGGCTCATGGGCGAATTCCGATCTGCCGTAAATTGTCTTCAAGTGATAACCAAAATTTGTCTTCAAGCGCAGCGCTTGCAGCAAACATCCACTGAAAATACTGCCCCTCACACTGGGCACCATTTTGAGTTGGGTCCAATAGGAAAATTGCCTCTTGTACCACCAGTAGATGGGTAAAAAAATTGTTATTAAAATTAATAATAATTGCAACATTTTCTTTCACTTCTTTCCGTTGATTTTCCCGAAAGCGTTATTCTCAGATGAAATTTAAAATTTATACTGAAGAACCGAATTCTATTTTGTCCGCAAAATTGTAAAGCCAACAATATACCAAGTCATTATTAAACAAAAGGAGCATTTGTTATTTGACATACATTAATCTAAACGACTTGGCCCCACGCTCGTCTAATAATTCAATGTTATCGGTATTTTAATGGAAAGTCCAATGCACTTACAGTAGGGGGCAAAACTGTAGGGTGAAGAAAAGAGAGCTTCAGATCTATGAATCTATATAGAAGACCTTCAAGGGCTTTTGTGACTATAGAAGACCTTCAAGGGCTTCTATGTCTATAGAAGACCTACAGGGGCTTCTATATCTATAGAAGACCTTCAAGGGCTTCTATGTCTATAGAAGACCTTCAAGGGCTTCTATGTCTATAGAAGACCTTCAAGGGCTTCTATGTTTATAGAAGACCTTCAAGGGCTTCTATGTTTATAGAAGACCTTTAAGGGTTTCTATGTCTATAGAAGACCTTCAAGGGCTTCTATGTCTATAGAAGACCTTCAAGGACTTCTATGTCTATAGAAGACCTTCAAGGGCTTCTATGTCTAGAGAAGGCCTTCAAGGGCTTCTATGTCTATAGAAGACCTTCAAGGGCTTCTATGTCTATAGAAGACCTTCAAGGGCTTCTATGTCTATAGAAGACCTTCAAGGGCTTCTATGTCTATAGAAGACCTTCAAGGGCTTCTATGCCTAAAGAAAACCTTCAAGGGCTTCTATGCCTATAGAAAATCTTCAAGGGCTTCTATGTCTATAGAAGACCTTCAAGGGCTTCTATGTCTATAGAAGACCTTCAAGGGCTTTTATTTCTATAGAAGACCTTCAAGGGCTCCAAGAAACATATTTGATGTCTTCTGTTAAAAAAAAAAAATCCGATTCTTTATATCTCTCCCCTTAAAACCTTTGTACTCTCTGAAGGAGGACATGTTGACTTACTTATCTCTTGCAGAAATTTACTAGCATCATATCCTTACAAAATAAATTTACAGCGTGTGGTATTAGTTTATTTCATCTTTGAAATTCCTTAGCTGTTACACCCGAGAAAAAATACAAAATTTTGTAGACTTAAGAAAAAAAATATTTCGATGCAAATTGAATTGATTTCGCTTAACCTAATCAATGATAGTATTCAATAATAATTCTGAATGTCGTTTTTATCAATAATTTTTATGTGAGTGTATGTCTGAACTAAATTGCATTGCAGTGCACGAATCCAATTTGTCTTGATAAATACTCGAACGAACGAATCAAATATCCCAATAACAGGCAACTTGAAATTCAATTCAATTTTCAATGGCAAATATTAACATGTATACAAATAAACTCTTTGTATATGTGGTAATGTGGGATAGACTTAATTTGATTAGATTGCGGAATGAGGGAAAATGCACTTCTGCAATAAATAATTATAGATATTAAATAAAAATATAAAAGGTGTTGAAAAATTCCAGAATTATGGCCTAAAAACTAATTTAGGTTACTTGAAAATACTATTGGTTAAAAGAACTGCAATTAGGGTTCAGAAATTCCTTCCGAATCCTCGATTGTCCTTGAAAATATAATCAAAATACTCGTTTGTTTCCTTGAAAAATTACATGTTAAAAATTCACAGTTGGGGTTCTCAAAGTCCTTGAAAATATTTAATTTTTAAATGCCGATATAATCGAAATCCTAGTTTGTATCCTTGAAAACAAATCTGTTAAAAAGTTGCTTTTGGAGCTCTAAAAATCCTTGAAAAAAATATATTTTTTTAAATACCGTGCTTTTCTAGTCCTAGAGAATATCAAAAACAATCATGTTTTGTTGTCCATAGTCCTAGATAAATATCGAACAAGTTAAAAAGCAGTACTTTTTTGAATACCCTCCACCATTTGGAACGAATTTGGAGATTTAAAAAAATAAAATCCTTAAAAAATTCTGTTAACATTTTAAAACAAGTAAGCAAAGGCTATAGTCGTGCGGGGCCGACTATGTTATACCCCACAACACTACAATATGTTAGAAGCCCCCTTATGTTCAAATCCATATTGGAAGATTTCGATTTAATCCATATTAGAAGATTTAGGATTTTGACTAGGGACATTTGCCCAACATTTATGCACTCCGTCGGGCTGTTAGTTGTTGTAGTCCATTTTACAGCTAAATATAATCCAATGGTCATCCAAAATGCTACAATTCTTCCGTGTCCCTAACTCTCTTCACAGGCGTGTCGATTGGCTTCAATTGTGTGATCGGAAAAACATTTCTGTTTTTTGTTAATTTGAACACCTAAATATTTTGCAATCATCTCCAAAAGCAAGAAGACCCTCTGTATCTCCAAATTTAGACTCATCTATATGATTTGCTTGTCTACAATATTTGGCTATATTCGTCAATGAAATCAGCATAAAAAGACAGAAGTTCGCCTTTTCTGTATTTCGGATGCGCCTGTAAATAATTCTGGAATTTTTTCACACAAAATTAGTGGTATATTGTACCCGCTGTCCTAAACTATAACTTCTTGCGAGATTTCGTGTAATTTGGTTTCTATTTGTGACCTTTATAACGGCTGCAAAATCAGGAAAATTTTTAGTTGTTGGTCCATTTCAACCCCATTTATATTTCGGACATCCTTGAAAACAATAGGCCTAGCCCTTCTGAGCCCAACCCTACCCTTGTGAAAATGTTCTTGAGGATCGGACGATATTTACAAAACTTATATAATATCCCAACCTGTGTTGTAAGGTGAAAGAATATTACAAAATATTATAAGTCAAATTTGAAAAAATCGCATGCGATAAAAAATATTAAAAAATAAAAAAATGTCACAAAATACTACAAAATCTATATTAACATCATTATTGGCATATTTTTTTGCGATTTTTTTAGATTTTATGTCAAATTGGCATTCTGAATTGACAAAATTTGTAAAAATCGGTCCAGCCATTCTTGAGATATAAACATTCTAACTAACATCGCCTTCCTTTGTATATACACATTGTATATATTACGCTATATATATATATCCGATATATTTACTATCGGCATCTACGTAACGGTCAGAATTGACCTGTTCGTCTATTTGTGATTTCGCCGGAATTAAAAATATTCACGGTTTAAAGGAAAATTTGACTTTTATTTAACACAAATGTTGTGGCCTATTTCACCCACTAAATATTACCCGATGACCATTAAAACTGGAAGGCTTCTGCCCAGCCATAAGCTCTGGCCCCATGCTAACTTCCGCTTTGATTGGTCTATAATTGCGACCTTTAGAGCAACTGCAAAATCATAATATTTTTCAGTTTTTGGTCCATTTCAACCCTTAAATATTATGCGATAATCTCTAAAAGAAATAGGGTTCTATTCTGAACCTAGCCCCACCTCCATTCTAAATTTCGTGAAGATCGGGCCATAATTGCGACCTGTAGAGTGATTACAAATTAACATGGACAGACGGACGGACGGACATACATAGCTAGATCGACTCAGTTCGGCGAGATAGGAAGATCCATATATACTTTCCTATGTGGGAAACGAATATTTCGTGGTGTTACATAATTTTTGGCCCAATCAAACTTATAACGCCCCCAACACATAGTGTTGTAGGGTATAAAAAGAAAACATTTTTGTTGGTCTTTCAAAAAATATTATTTGAAAGATTCACATTTGTTGTATTCTATTCTCCATGACCATGGCTTCAAAGAACGCCACGCGATAAAAATAACTATAAAGTCTTGTCATCAAAAGGCCACCTATTAATAACGCCTCTCTACTCAATGAGCAATACAATGACCTTCTTGCGATATTTCTCAGCTCTTCTTCCAGTATTCCAAGAGGATATTGCAGCTTCATGAATTGACTCAAAACCAAATATCTCAGATCAGTTCCAAAGTTAAACTCAATCGAAGATGATTGCGGTAGCTAAAATACTCTTTCGCTTGACAATCGCGTATTCAGTTTTAAACATCCTCTACCGACAACAACAACCACATACATTTGTCAATGCTTCGCCACCCAGTGCGGAATTAAGTTTCTGCCTAAAACAACCAACAACATCTCACACCCTTCAAACTTTTTGGCTTGATGCCAACAACAACGACTGCCAGTTGGAAGCAAAGCAGCTGATTGATCTATACAAGCGTCTCCAGCAAAAACTTGTCGCCGATCAAGATCGTTGTAGTCAGTTGTTCGTACACCAGATACGTAAGAAGCTGATTGCAGTTGTAGGTCAACAGCTGGAAGAAGCTCTCATAACATCGACGCTGAGAGGTAATACTGAATTGGAGCTTTTATTGGAAGAGATCGCACGATTTGATAAGCGTATTTTGGAGGCACTATGGCAGCGTACTCTCGCAGAGATTTATTTATTTGTTAACCAAGAAGAGCTAATCGAACAAATTGTGCAACAAAGAAGTGAAGAAAATCAAGTTTTGGCTTTGAGATCGCTCTTAAGAGAGAACAGAGTTCACATAGAAGAGAACCCACGCCTGAAGCCACTCTTAGCTTATGTCATTACCAAACTCTTAAATTCAAAATCCATACGCGGAGATCTTAAAGAAGATTTAAATCGATTTAAAGAGCAATTGCCTCAAGAGTTGATTCTGCTCTATTCCCAGCTATGGCGGCAATCTTCAATTGGCCTCTTAAATTTTGGCCACTGGGAATTTCTATATGCTCCGCGTGAAAATGGACCCGACAATAGCAGACGCCTACCACTAACCTGGAGTAAAAACAAGAATTCCACAGACTCCGATGGTCATTTTTTGGTGGAATTTAACGACTCCGGTCTCATAGCCATAGCTAGTCGTTATGGTTCGAGTTTCAAGTATCTCTACGCCGATGTTGAAAATCAAGCTCCATTTTTTTGGATTGGTCCAGGGAATAAAATCAATCTACAGTGGTGGCAGGTTGTGTGGCCCCATGCTAAAGCCAATCTAGGTGAGGGACAACGTCCCATTGCCTTACAAAATAAGGAGACGGGGGATTTTCTCTGTGCCACATCTGGCTACGATGAAAATCGTCGTTATGTTGTATTGATGAAAGATGGGACGGGCAGATCCGATTGTTTGTGGTTTGTACGAGAGTTCGAATGAAAAAGAAATGCCTATAAAATAATAATTTTAAAATTTTGTAACAGAACTTTTTAAAAAAAAAAAATGATGACGAATTTAAAAAGAAAAACAAATAAAAAAATTAAAAAATATATATAATTCGGTGTTTGAAGAATAAAATAGTCGATGTTTGAAAAATAAAATAGAAACACGTTGTAAAAAATAGACTAATTTTGTAGAAAGTATCAGTCGGTTGCGACAGATGTATACCCTCAGCCAATTTTCGATTATTTAAATATATTTGGACTTCTCTTATGATTATTCAAATGGTTGAGCCTCTATGAAGTAGATTCCGAAGGAATGGACCAATATTGTCCATTTCGTATCGGACCGGGAAAATATGATATAAATATTTCGACGTGGCAGAATTGGACTATATTTGTTACTATGAATTATGTGATAATTTTTAGAAAATGTTAAAATATGCAAGTGTTACCAGATATAATGGAACGAAGTATTCCATTTTTATATCTTCCATCATACATAGTATGGAGGGTATATTTAGTTCGTCATTCCGTTTGTAAATCATCTAAAAAATCATTTTAGACCCAATATGTATATGTATATATTAAGATTTTAGCCACATTTTTAATGGAATTGTCTGGAATTGTCTATATTGGTCCACGGTATCGTATAGCCCCCATATAAATTTACCTTTCCGATTTCAGGCACATTTGTCAATGGAGTTGTCTGAAATTCAACACAACGAGTTCTTTGTGAGTACTTTACCCTCTGAAAGAGAATTGTCTATTGTGTATCCCCCACATAACGGTACCCCCCGACATTCGATATTTTGATGATTTCAGACACATTTTCCAATGGAATCGTCTGAAATTCCACACCAGGAGTTCATTGTGCCTACTTTATCCCTTGGAAGAGAATTATCTATATATGTCTGCCATATCGTATAGCCCCCATACAACGGCACCCCCCCCCCCCCCCATAATCGGTATTTTAATGATTTCAGACACATTTTCCAATGGAATTGTCTGAAATTCCACACAAGGAGTTCTTTGTGAGTGCTTTACCCCCAAACATAGATTGGTCTATATAGGTCCACGATATCGTATATCCCCCCATATGTAGGCACCTTCCGTTGCATGGTATTTTGAAGATTTTAACAGAATTTTAATGGATTTTATTTTTTTTAAATATTCTAATTCGTGCCAAATGGTAGAGGGTATTCAAAGTTCGGCCCGGCCGAACACTCTGCTTTTTTACTTGTCAGATAAAAATATTGGTATGGCCAAAAAATCGAACATTTATATCCAATTCTATGCGACATCATAAATTCTATATTTATCATGAGAAAAATATGTAGATATAGCCAATTGTAAAGAATCGCTGACTGGTTTTGCAAGTTCTGACAAATAATATATTGAAAATTATGAACCACAAAGGGTGAGGTACCAGAAGGCGTTGGCAGATATCTATCATCTTCACAACAGGTCTTGTATTAGGAAAAATGTTTGTATGTGTGAAATTTGAATAGAGTTGGATGCTCTACTATGTGGGGCAGGTACCAGAATATCTACCAACTTTATAACAGATCTTGTGTTCATGGAAATATTTAGATGTACCAAGTCTGAATGGAATCGGATGATAATTTCGTGTTTTATGAGCTTCATGAGTATTCAAAATTTTGACCCTTTGTGGGGGAGGTACGAGAAAGGGTGCACCGATATATTCTATCTTCACAGCAGATCTTGTGATAGTAGAAATAATGGGATGTGTGAAATAAAAAGATAATACAATGCTTATTTCGGATTTTATGATCGTTTTGGTTATTCAAAATTTTGGGCATTTGTGGGGGAAGTACCAGAAGGAATGGTCCGATTCCTAACATCTTTATTACAGATCTTGTGTTGAGGGAAATATTAAGATGTACCAAATCTGAATGGAATAGAACGTTGATTTTGTGTTTTAAGAGCTTCACAATTATTCAAAATGTTGACAATTTGTGGGGGAGGTACCAGAAGAAGTGGACCGGTATCATCCATCTTCACACCAGAACTTGGGTTAATGTGAATATTGAGATGTCTGTAATTTGAAGACAATCGGACTTTTACATCACATTTTATTACAATTATAATTATTCAAAATTTTGACCCTTTGTGGGGGGAGGTTCTTGATGAAGTGTACTGATATTGTCCATTTTCTCACCTGATGCACGTATAAGGCTTTGAAAAGATAGGGGATAATCGGATTATCCCTCTCTCCTTCTGTGCAATAAAATATATATATATATATATATATATATATATATATATATATATATATATATATATATATATATATATATATATATATATATATATATATATATATATATATATATATATTTGAAAATTTCGACCTTTTATGGGGTATTTACCGGAAGGAGTGTATAGATATTTCCCATTTCCGAACTCGATCTAAGTTTGATAATAACATTACAATGTACCAATTTTTGATGAAATCGGACGGACGGAGATCTCTAGATCAACTCCAAATTTCCTGAAACGGCTTCACTTCAAATAGACCCAGGGTCTTAAACCTTTATTTCGATGAGGCACGTTTTGGCCGTATCAAATGATATATACCCTCTATAGCCATTGGCATATTTTTACGTGATTTTTTGATTTTATTCTTTTCTACCAAAAGGTCATTCTGAATTGGTGAGAACTGTTAAAATCAGACCTGCCATTCTTGAGTTGTAAGCGTAGAAGCTACCATCATTTTCTTTGATATTTAGATTGTCCATATTTTTCTACATACCCGATAACTTGGCTATCAGCATCAATGTGTAACGGTCAGAAGTGACTTTACGTGTGTTTGTGATTCTTTCAGAGTCAGAAATATTCGAGGTTCATGTAAAATGTTGGTTTTATTTATACAAAACCTCTACACATTATCCGATGATCATTCAAATTGGTTGGCTTCTGCTTTATTTAATACTCTTACCTTATGCAAAATTTCGCGTCGGTCGGTCTATAGTTGTGACCTGTGAAGCAATTGCAACAAGAGGAGATTTAACTGTTTTTCAATTATTTCAAACCAAAAATACTTTCCAATCACGATTGCGGTCTATTTTGATCCTAGCCCCAACTGCATGCATAATTTCGTAATGGATACGGACGGATGGACGGACCCACATAGCCAGACCGACTCAGCTCGGCGAGATGGGAAGATCCATAGATGTAGGACCAATATTTCAAGATGGGCTATTAAAAATTTTAAAACACCAAACACATAGTGTTGTAGGGTAAAAAAAGTAGGTCCTTAAAAATACATATTATTTAAAAAATCCAAAATTGTGGCTCTGAAAAATATTCTTTAAAAAATTCGCTTTTAAGCGTCAGATATTCTGGGAAAAAATATTTCTAAAAATGCAGTCTTGTGGGTCAGAGGATATTTTTATACCCTCAGCCATATGACTACAGAGGGTATATATCATTTCATATGGCCAAAATGTGTCCTATCTAAATAACGGTTTTAGACCCCAGGCCTCTTTGGACCAAATCCTTTTCACGACATTTGGAGTCAGCAAAAATGGTTCGAAAAGCAAAGAAGCGACTTGGTCGAAACCCGCGTCGCAGTGGCCGAAAAAAATGGCTCGTGAGCTGAAAATATCGGAACATTCCATTCGGCAAACATTGAAAAATGAGCTCGGCGTAAAGCCATTGAACTTCCAAATAGTGCAAGAACTTACATCGCAACAGAAAGAAAATATACTCAAAAGAGCTAAAGAGTTACTTCGCTTGGCCGAAAGTGCTGAACTGCCGAATTTGGTTTTCTCCGATGAGAATGTGGTGAAGGTGTGGGCCGCCATAACAGCCGATGGTCGCTCCCTGCTCGTTTTAATCGCGAAAATATTAGTCAACTTCGTTTGGTAGGTAAAAAAAACTGTACAAATTACACGTTTAAAGGTCAGGCCAGAGTATCCTTGAGAAGTTGTTATTAAAAAATCTGCGTTAAAATAACTACAGATAAAAAATAGTTAAAAACAAGTAATAAGCTGTATGTTCGGACGGGACAAACTTTGAATACTCTTCACCATTTAGAACGAATTTGGCAATTCTCAAAAACAATAAAATCCGTTAAAAATTCTGTTAAAATCTTAAAATAACCGAATGTAGCTATTATATTAGGGTCTATACGACGACATGAACCTGCGTAGGTAATATTTGTCATGAGCGATTACAATATTCAAATGCGAAACTAAAAAAATCGGTTATAATGTCGATAAAATCAAAATACCGAATATCGGGAAATAAGGATATATCGGGGCTATACTAAGTAGTGGACCTGCACAGACAATTTTCTGCCATAGGCTGTAGTATCCATAACGAACTTTAAATACAGAATTGGAAACAATTCCGGTGAACAATTTTATAATCAAAATACCGAATATCGTGAGATACCGTTATTTGGGGGCTATACGAAGACGTGGACCTGCACAGACAATTTTCTGTCATAGGCTGTAATATCCATTACGAACTTCAAATACCAAATTGGAAACAATTCTGGTGAAAATGTCCCGAAAATCATTAAAATACCGAATATCGGGAGGTACCGTTATATGGGGGCTATACCAAAACGTGGACCTACATGTCCAACCAAAAGTCCTGCAGACATAACATACATTTGAGGAAAATTTTCAATCTACTTCAATTCGTTCGGAAGCTAGAGTGATTTCCACAGACGGACGGACATCGCTAAATCGACATAGAATTTTATGCTGATCAAGAAAATAGTACATATATATGTATATTGTGGGGTCTAAAATGTGTATTTCGAGGTGTTACAAACGGAATGACAAACTTAATATACCCTCCATACTATGGTGGAGGGTATAAAAAATACACGTTTAACTGTCTGACCAGTCCGTCAGATAGAATATTAACAAAAAACTCATTTGAAGGTCTTGTAAACATTTAAGAAATATTAAAAAAAAAACTGCATTTTGTTTTCGTGGTTCCTGAAAGCATTTTCTGTAAGACCTTAAAATATAAATTCCATTTAATTTTTAAATTCTTTTTTTTTTATTCTTTTGTCCTCAAAAAAATATTCCCGTTTCTTAGTCTTTAAAAATATTCTTAAATTCAACTTTATTCCAACAATTCATTGTCGCACATATCGTCTCGAACAAATTCCAAATTCATGCCACCCTTCAGTTGGAGAACAAATGCCTTTGGATCAAAGTCAAGTTGCTTCATTGTACGATCGCCCATTCTCACCTTGTGATTCTTAAGGATATGCATCAGACCACATTTGGTTTGCATTAGACCCAAGCGATTGCCCACACAGTTGTGGGGACCATTGCCGAAGGGTAAATATGTCATTGGGTTAATTGAATTTTTGTTGTCCGACGAAAATCGTTCAGGTCGAAATTGACAAGGATTGGGCCAATACTAAAAAATAACAACAAAAAATTAGATCCTACAACAAATCATTGTGGGAAAAGGGGTCCTTACCTTTTCATCGTAGTGTAGTCCAAATATCGGTATGTAAATGGGCATACCCTCGGGAAGGGCATAATCACAATATGGCATCAAAGAGTATGGCTGGGAAATACCCTCCTCCGCCTTGCCATGTTTTCGTTCAAGTATGGGCACCGGAGGATACATTCTCAGGGTTTCATTGACGATCATTTCCAAATATTCCATGGAATTGAACGATTCATAAGATAGTTCTCCGCTGGTGTCTTTGAAGGCCCCCAGGATTTCCTTTCGTAGTTTTTCTTGCACTTCCGGCTGCTTGGCCAGCTCAAAGAGGGCAAAGGACATTGTGGTGGCCGAGGTCTCATAACCAGCTGCCAAAAATACAATGGCCTGGGAGTACATGGTTTCCATAAAGGAGGCGAGGTCCTTGGGGCCTTCGAAGAAAGCTTCCTGTTTAAGTTTTATGATAATATCGATTAAATCATTACGTATCCGACCGCCTTCCTCTCTTTCCTGGATAATCTGCTGTAGAGAGGCCACCAAATACTCTTCGCAATTTTTTTCAAACAGTTTTGCCCCAAAAAGTCGAACTAATTTGGGGGCAAAAAATATAATGACCACTTGTAGGGCTCTTCGCAGATCAAAGAAACCCAATTTCCTAATTTCAATGTGCATTTTCTCCTCGGGATTCTTCAAAGAATCGGAAGAGAAACCAAATATTGTGGTGGCAATGACATCGGTGGTAAAGCGGGCACACACATCCTTTACTTCCATACAAAACACCTGTCCCTGCCTCGCCATGTGATCGCTCATATTTGCACCCACATTCATCAGGAGTGGGAACATGGCTTTCAATTTTCCACTCGAAAACATGGGGGAAAATTTCGAACGCATTTCCTTCCAAAATTTATAGTCACCAAAAAATATACTCTTCGCAGCAATGGGATCGGTGTGGACATCCGGTTTCGAGTAGCGATTACAAAATCTATCAAAATCCTTGATCAATATAGACTTGATGAGTTCCGGGTCACGTATCAGCACACTCGGTTTGTAGAGACCATAAACACCCACCACAGATGAGTTGGCGAATTTGGGATCCTTATAAACTTCCCTCAGAGCGAATCCAAAATTTGTCCTAAACAATATAATGTCCTTAAGATTGGAACAAAAGATCTGGCCACGAACACTTGGAACATTTCTGTATTTTTTCCAAAAGGAAAAATTCACTTTGTAAAGATGGCAAATAAGACCCAGCCCACAGGCGACAAGGAGTGCCGAAATTTGCAACAACATTTTGTTGAAAAAATGCAATCAAGACTGATTGAAAATTATTTGTGTTTTGGTAGATAATTAGACAGTCAAAATTCAAATTGAAATTAATTACAAAACAAATAACAAGTCGATAACACGATCGCTAGTAGAAAGAACCGACATCCATGACATCTACAGAAATATTTCTGTCATGCTCGAAATAATATTTCTGAAACAATTAATGCATTTTGGACTTAAAAATTGATTAAAATAAAATATACAATTGAAACAAAAAAAAAAAACAGTAAGGAAAGGTCAAAATTCGGACGGAGCCCATCATATGATACCCTACACCACTATGCGTATTTAGTAGAGCTCCCGTAACAAAAAAGTTTATATTGGGAATTTATGTGTAGTAGATAAGGATTGTATATTCGATAAGGAAAAAAATTTTCTGGGAGCAAAAGATAAACCGGACCGGGTTTCCCCAAATGGTAAATTTCGGTTGAATGTGAAAAAATATATTCAATTTGCGCTAACATTCCATGAATATCGAAACTATATAAGAACCTGAACCGATCTCGATAAAATTTGGCAGATGTATTTTCGAGCTATATCTGATGCCCAGTATCAAATATCATTGTTGTGGAGTGCATATTACTCATGTGAGGGACTTTAACATTAAATCGAATGAAACATATATTTGGGAGCTATAGCTATATCTGAACCGATTTTCACTAAATATTTGAAGCACTTGCTTTTAAGCTAAATTCCGTCGGAAGTGCCAATATTCAGTCCATTTGGGCTGATATTGGCCATTTACCTGAAATCGGATAAAGATATATATGGGAGCTATGAAACGATCTTGACAATATTTTAAACACATATTTCTGAGCTGTAACCCATATAGCTGGTACCATAGATCATTGTTGTGGAGAGCATATTACGCATGTGAGGGACTTTCACTCCAGCTCAGATAGAATATATATATGGAAGCTATAGCAATATCTGAACCGATTTTCGTCAAATTTGATATAGTTGCTTCTAAACTGAACTCGGTCTGATATTCACAATACATCCTACATTATTTGACGTAGAGCTTGAAAATTTGACAGAACAGTTTGTGTTGTGTCTAGGATGATTGGTATTGAAAATGAGATACATCGGTCGACGTTTTGGCATAGCCGCCATATAGCGGTACCTCCCGATATTCGGTATTTTGAAGATTTCCGGCTCATTTTTATACCCTCCACCTTGGAAAGGAGGGTATATTAACTTTGTCATTCCGTTTGTAACATCCTTAAATATTCGTCTTAGACCCCATAAAGTATATATATTCATAATTTTTTCACGGATTTGTCTAAAAATTGGTATTTGTGGGTCATAATGGTTTCCAGCTCCGGTGACGAAACATTGCATGTATGGTTCCATGATTTGATATAGCCCCCATATAACGGTACTTCCCGATATTTGGTATTTTGATGGTTTTTGCCACATTTTTTCACTGATTTGTCTAAAAATTGGTATTTGTGGGTCATAATGGGTCCTAGTTCGTGTGGCGAAACATTGTAATTATAGGTCCACTTTTGGTGTAGCCCCAATATAACGGTACCTCCCGATATTCGGCATTTTAAAGGTTTTTGCCACATTTCTTCTAATGATTCTTTTACCCTGAGGTGGAGGGTATTAAAAGTTTGGCCCGGCCGAACTTAATGTGTTTTTACTTGTTTTATTAGTATTTGGGTTCATAATGGATTCTAGCTCCGGTGGCGAAACATATTATGTATATATCAACGACTGAAGCCCCCACATTATGGTACCTCCGGATATTCGACATTTTGATGCATTTTTCCACATCGGTGGGTATTTTGATATTCCTAGTCACATCTACCCACGAAATTGTTTCAAATTTGGCAGTTTAGAAAATTTGATAGATGACAATTCTTGAAGTATAAAAATTTCTATACACCTTCCCGTTTTGGTATGGCCCCTTATATCAGTCTCACCCACTTTATGGTTTTTTGAAAAGTTTAACAGCACTATCTAAACGATCTCACCGGTATTTGTAGTTTAAAGTCAACACGTTTGAATTCAAATACTTTTATATAAAATCTATTATTTACCCAATGGTCGGTAGTATTAAAAGTTCAGCCCAGCCGAACTTAACTTTTTACTGCTTTCTTTTTTCAATTGTGAGCCTGATTTTTTCCGGAAGTTTGGCTTTGAGAGACCCTTCATAACTCCAGCATTTCTCATATTGAAGCGATAATTCACTTCCATTCAAATGTTATCAGTATCTTGAAATTCAATTAATTAAACCGGAATTACGGCTCATATGCAATTTAAAATATTGATTTCAATTCATTGAGGCTATTGAACTGAAAATATATTTTTATTCGAAATGCATTCTTAAAAACTGATATGAATTTGTGCGAGTGTTTTGGGCAGGCCAATGATAAAGAATCTTATGGGTGTGTAACTGGTAGAAACAAGGAAACTAAAAATAGGAAACAGAGCAATCGAGGGAAATATTGAGATGCACCAAGTCTGAATGGAATCGGATGTTAATTTCGCATTTTATGCTCTTCATGGATATTTAAAATGTTGACACTTTGTGGGGCAGGTACCAGAAGAAATAGTCCGATCTCTATCATCTTTATAACAGATCGTGTATTGATGGAAATATTGAGATGTGCCAAAACTGAATGGAATTTGATGTTCATTTCGCGCTTTACGAGCTTCATGGATATTCAAAATGTTGACCCTTTGTGTATGTGGTACCCGAAAGAGAAGACCGATATATACCATTTTAACCACAGATCTTGGGTTTTAGTGAGAATTTTCCAGAAAAAAAGTTATTCGTGATGGAATTCAAGCGTGATAGTGTGATTTCTATATATTTGGCTGGAAAACCACTAGGGGCTATCGTTATAGCACTCATACTGGTAGCGTAGCCCGACGGAAGTCAAGGAATTGGACAGAAGAAAACAGGAACATCAGCAGAACTGGTTAGAAAAGTAAAGAAGCGACTTGATTGATACCTGCGTCGCAGTGGCCCAAAAATAGCTCGTGAGCTAAACATATCGCAATATTCTATTCGCCAAATATTGAAAAATGAGCTCGGGGTAAAGCCGTTGAAATTCCAAAAAGTTCAAGAGCTTACACCGCAACAGAAAGAAAGTAGACTCGAAATAACTAAAGAGTTGTTCGCTTGGCCGAAAGTGGTGAACTGCAGAATTTAGTTTACTCCGATGAGAAAACATTTGTTGTCCGGCAGTTTGTAACAGCCGATGGTCGCTCTCCGCTCGTATTAATCGACCGTGGTATAAAAAAATGCCGATTATTATCGCGAAAATATTCTGGAGGGTGTATTAAAGCCTTGGGCATGCAAACATTTTGGCCGCAGACCTTGGACTTTCCAACAGGACTCAGCGCACAATGGCCAGCAAAATCTCCGAATACCAATCCGTTGGACTAATGTGTCTGGAGTATTTTCGAAAGCAAGGTTGGCACTTAAAAATACCAAAGTGTCGATCACTTCAAGTAAGCGCTTCGCCGGGAATGGGCCCAGATACCGCAGAGCAACATTCGGGCAGCGTATGACGGTTTCATTGGTTGTTTGAAGGCCATAATTCGTGCCAAAGGTGACCAATTCGAACAAACCTAAACTTATTTCAAAAGTAGATGCCATTTCCGACATTTGTGTTTGACTTTGTGGCAGTTTTTTTTATCTCACCCCGTCTTTTCAATCGCAAATAAGAGAAGAAACGATTAACTCCCTCAGGCCTTCTTTTTCTTCAGAATCCTTTATAGATTTTCTACAAAACATTCTTGAGATCATCTGGAATATGGAAGGAAGATCTTCTGTAAATCTTCTATAGGCA
This sequence comes from Musca domestica, assembly GCF_030504385.1. Lineage (NCBI taxonomy): Eukaryota > Metazoa > Arthropoda > Insecta > Diptera > Muscidae > Musca > Musca domestica. Next base: position 1,297,510 of record NW_026712219.1, read on the forward strand.
CATATCAAATCTACTTTATATGCATGACTTTACTCGGCTGCACATTTGGTACACTTTCTGTTAAAAAATATATATTTTCTTCATAACGTCTTTAAGCAGAAACGCTTTCTAAGGTCGTTTAAAGGAAAAAGTCCATCCTCAGATGTTCTACAGCAAGAAGGCTTTCCTTCGATCCACTAGCGATGCAATTTAGCTTCAACACCCTTTTCCCATATTCCAATAAACACTTCACTATTTATAGTACGTCATTTATTTCTCATCCTTAACAATCTCCAAATACACTCCTCCCTTAACCTGTAAAACATTTGCTTTGGCTTCGAATTTCGGTTCGATCTCCGTGCGATTACACACCCGGACATAGTGATCTTTTAGAATATACGATAGACCGGCTTTCACTTGCATCATGCCCAGACGGGTGCCAATGCAATTGTGGGGACCATTACCAAACGGCAAATGGGCCATGGGATGTCTGTTGGCTTTTTGCTCCAATGAAAAGCGTTCTGGATCAAATTTTCCGGGGATTTGGCCAATACTGAAAAAAAGCGAAAAACAATTGTTACTTCTAAAAAACATTTTTTACAGATCAATTGTCTCCCTACCTTCTCATCATAATGCAGGGCATAGGGTGATATATAAATCGGCATACCCTCGGGTAGAGTAAAATCACAGTAAGGTTTCAAGGAATAAGCCGGCTTCCCTGATGGTGTGGCATAACGTCTTTCCAGCGAAGGTAATACTGGATATAACCTCAAGGTTTCATAGATTACCATGTCCATGTAGATCATTTTGCTTATCGCGTCATATGAGATCTCCCCATGGCCCTCCACAAAGGCCTCCTTGATTTCATCTCTTAAACGCGATTGTAACTCCGGTTGCTTGGCCAATTCCAGTAGAGCATTGGACATTGTGGTCGATGAGGTTTCAAATCCTCCGATCATGAAAATACCTGCCTGGGCCATGAGACATTCCATGAATTTATCCATCTCCCACTTCCCCTTCTGTTCGGCTTCTTGTTTCAGTTTCACAAAAATATCAATGATGTCATTACGTTTCTCACCACCACTGCTGGAGGTCTCCCTTTCTGCAATAGCTTGGGTTATGGCTACCCTGAGGAACTGCTCCGTCTCGGGATAGAGAATCTTACAGCCCATAAGCCGTTGCAACTTGGGGGCAAACATGACCACAATAAAATCGAATGCCCGGTGCCAGGTGAAATAGGTTAGACGACGCACTTCCTTGTGGAAATCTTCGGAGGGATTTTCCAGGGAATTCGATTTGAAACCAAACACCGTTGTGGCTATAATATCGGTGGTAAATCGAGCACACAAATCTCTTAATTCAGTTTGAAAAACCATTGGCTGGGAATGCAAAAATTTCGACATATTTTCTCCGACCTGTTGGATCAAGGGATACATGTTCTTCAGCTTTCCACTAGTGAAGGTTGGCGTTAGCTTGGTGCGCATCTCCTTCCACAACGGATAGTCGCCAAAGAACATCATTTGTCCACCCAAGGGGTCATGGTGATAGTCCAGTTTGGTAAAACGATCACGAAAGTACTCGAAATCTTTGATCAGCACCGATTTGATTAGATCCAAATCTCGTATCAGCAAACATGGCTTGTACAGCCCATAGACACCCACTACAGGAGCGGTGGCGAATTTCTCATCATCGTATATCGTTTTCAGATGATAACCGAAATTAGTTTTAAATGTTATAAAATCGAAGAAATTCCCACTGAATATTCGACCCGGTCCACTGGGTACACTCTTAAAACGCGTCCAGTAACTGAAATTGCGATGATATAGAAAGCCCAAAGCTAAGATAATTACTACCACCGAAAACACTACAGCTATGAGCAACATTCCGTCGATACCTTTAGAGCAGTGCGTGAATTCAAAACGACTGTGGGCGACTATCGCAAATGAGGTAGTCAGTTTGGGTTGAACTTGTTTTTTCTTAGCTTCCTCTTCTTCTTTTTTTTAGGTATGGCAGTGAGGGTCATTCGCAAAGTTGCCACTCAAGTGTTATCAGCGAATTCGTAAAATTATCAATCGACACGGAAATACAATGCGAATGCAGCGAAGCGAATTCCAAAAAGAGGAAAAATATTGAAATGTTGAAAATTTTTGCAGGAGATGTTTTTTTTGTTTATAGGTGCTCCACCAAACAAGGACACCCGGAGGAATGCTGTGGGTAGAAGACCTTATTAAAGTATTTTATAGACCAAAGACAGATTTGTACAGAGAGAATAATTTTAATGGTTTTCTCTAGAGAGAAAATGTTCATACCCCCCACCATACCTAGCATGGAGGGTATATTAAGATTGTCATTCCATTCCGTTCAGCAAAATTCTAAGACGATTTAGCATTGTCCGCCCATCTATCCGTTGTAATCACAAATTAAGATAGGAATTAAAACGATTAAAAATAGGAAGCTTAAATTTTGTCCAGATATGCATTTAGTCTGCAGGCAGGTCAAGTTCGAATATGAGCTATATCTGTCCACGATATCGTATACCTCCATATAACGGCTCCTCCCGATATTCGTGATTTCGTGATATTGGCGACATTATCCACCGGAATTGTTTCAACCTTCGTATTTGAAATTCTGAATCGTTACTACAGCCTATGACACAAATTACTTATGCAGGGGTTCTGCCCAGCATAGACCCATTTCATGATCTTCTATGTGGAGAGAATCGTATTCAGTATTGAGAACAACTTTTTGAAGGTTTTATATTCTTAGATGACGATATCGGCCCCTATCGGTGTTCCCTTTGAAGGCCAGTTTTGGTCCAAACTATCATTTATGTGGAAAAGACCCTGGAACTTACTAAAATCCGGGGATATATTATATAAGCGTTGTACCAAAACGTTGCTACTGGCGTTTCTACATAAAAAAATATAAAATACCAACATTTCACTACAAAGTAAGAAATACCCTAAATCGGAGTTTAATCTTATAAATATAGGGTGAGATAAAAAACTGCAACAAAGTCAAACGCCTTAATTTTTAAATTTTTATACCCTCCACCTTGTAACATCCTTAAATATTCGTCGTAGACCCCATAATGTATATATATTCATAATCAGCATAAAATTCTAAGACCATTTAACGATGTCCGTCTGTCTGTTGAAATCACGATACAGCCCAAATTATTTGACGTAGAGCGTCAAAATTTAGCAGAATTATATGTAATGTGTCTAGGATGGTTGGTATTGAAAATGAGATATTTCGGTCCACGTTTCATGGAATTGTCTAAAAATTGGTACTTGTTAGTCATAATGAGTTCTAGCTCCGTTGGCGAAATATTGTATGTATAGGTCCACGTTTTGGTAGAGCCCCCATATAACGGAACATCCCGATATTCGGTAATTTGATAATTTTTACCACATTTTTTCACGGATTTGTCTGAAAATTGGTATTTGTTAGTCATAATGGGTTCTAGCTCTAGTGGCGAAACTTTGCATGTATAGGTCCACGTTTTGGTATAGCCCCCATATAACGGTACCTCCCAATATTCGGTAGTTTGATAATTTTTACCACATTTTTTCACGGATTTGTCTGAAAATTGGTATTTGTAGGTCATAATGGGTCCTAGTTCGTGCGACGAAACATTATATGTATAGGTCCACGGTTTGGTATAGTCCCCATATAACGGTACCTCCCGATATTCTGTATTTTGATGATTTTTGCCACATTTTATCCCGGATTTGTCTAAAAATTGGAATTTTTTGGTCATAATGAGTTCTAGCTCCGTTGGCGAAATATTGTATGTATAGGTCCACGCATTTGTATAGCCCTATATAGCGGTACTTCCCAATATTCGGTATTTTGATGATTTTTGCCAAATTTTTCCACGAATATGTCTAAAAATTGGTATTTGTGGGTCATAATTGGTTTAAGTGTTTCTATTACTCTTAGGCGGAGGGTATTAAAAGTTCGGTCCGGACGAACTTAATGTTTATTTACTTGTTTTTTTTTTAATTTTATTGAATCAAAGGAAAAAATGTCGGAAATAGAATCAATTTTTTGAATAAATTTAGATTTGTTCGAATCGGTCACCTTTGCCACGAATTATGGGCTTCAAACAGCCAATGAAATCGTCACACGCTGCCCTATTGTTGCTCTGCTGTATTTTGGCCCATTTCTGGCGAAGCGCTTGCTTGAGGTGATCGACACACTATTTTTCAGTGCCAACCTTGCTTTCCAAAATACTCCAGACACAATAGTCCAATGGATTGCTATCCGGAAGTTTTGGTGGCCATTGTGCGCTGAAAAGGAAGCGAGGAACCTCATTTTGTAACCATTCTTAGGTGGCGCGTGCTCAGTGAGATAGTGCTGAGTCCTGTTGGAATGTCCAAGGTCTGCGGCCAAAATGTTTGCATGCCCAAGGCTTTAATACACCATCCGTGATAGTATTCGGCATTTATTCTGATGCCACGGTCGATTAATACGAGCGGAGAGCAACCATCGGCTGGTATGGCGAGCCACACCATCACCATGGCCGGCGCTTGAGTTCAGGTGGCCAACCGAAGTTGTACATTTTCAGCTGAGCTCGTTGGCAAGTAAACAAGATCATTTTGTGTGTTTAGAAACTGCTGGACCACGAATGTTTTCTCATCGGAGAAAACCAAATTCGACAGTTCACCACTTTCGGCCAAGCGAAGCAACTCTTTATCTCTATCTATTCTATCTATTTACTTTCTATTGCGGTGTAAGTTCTTGCACTTTTTGGAATTTCAGTGGCTTTAACCCGAGCTCATTTTTCAATATTTGCTGAAAGGAATATTGCAATATGTTCAGCTCATGAACTATTTTTCGGTCACTGCGACGCAGTTTGCGATCCTTTTCCATTTCGTTCCATTTCGAACCATTTCTGCTGATGTTGCTGTTTTCTTCCGTCCACTTCCTTGACGTCGGGCTACGCTACCAGTATCATGGTAACGAGCGATGGTACTAGACAAAAAAAGATTTATTCTCATTTAAATGCTGGAGTGCTCTAACGATAGCCACTTGTGTTTTTTTCCGCCAAATATAAAGAAATCACACTATCACGCTTAAATTCCATCACGAATAACTTTTATTCTGGAAAATTCTCACCAAAATAATTTCGTAGGTCTACAACTTTATGAGCTGTCACTGTCGGACGAGTGGCTTAGAAATGACAGCAGTCTGAAATTGGTTGCAGTTTTTTCATCTCACCCTGTAAGTAAGAGAGAAGATGAAAACAAACTTTCAATGCGTGTATTCTTTTTTAGTTTTGCTTTCAAAATCTGCTGAGTTCTCCCTGTAATTACTTATTTTTGTGTGGCACAGTGTAGTTAATTATATTTTTTAACTGGCACCTGCACGAGCGTCCCCAAACGCATTGTCTCTTGAAACAACAAATGTTTTAAAAAACATTTTTTTTCCATTACTTATGTCTGGATTAAGCGATTTTTTTTGTCATAAGCGTATAACTGACAGTCCCAACAAATTAAGCAGTGAGTAAGGAAATTTCTAAAAAAAAACACATATTATTATTTCGTCTTCAACGAACTTCATACACACTTCGCTCATGGCGGGAAAGGGGGGAAACAAAGTTCTTCAAACAACACTAGATTTCAGTGAAAATCGATTTGGGTATGAATAATTGATATTTTAAAGCAAAAATAGATTCCTAGATAAGCCAGTTGATAATTTCCAAAAAATTAACTTGATGTTGTTGCTTTGCAACAAATCTATTCAAAATTGGAGCCCCTTATCAATCTATATATTGAGCAGAACTAAATATCACATATTATTTGTGCTTGTTTTTACTCAGTATTTTAAAGTAATTGTTAGATGAGTTGAGTGATGTGGAGTTTGATGTTTTCTGAAAGAGAGCGAAATGTTGCAACAGTTGCAAACTGAGAGTTTACTAAACATTAGTTGTTGTTTCGATCAGCTATTTTTATACCCTCAGCCATATGGCTACAGAGGGTATATATCATTTGGTAAGGTCAAAACGTGCCTAGTCGAAATAACGGTTTTAGACCCTAGGTCTCTGAGGACCAAAACCGTTTCAGAACATTTGGAGTCGATCTAGCGATGTCCGTCCGTCCGTCCGTCTGTCTGTCTGGCTGGCTGGCAGGTGCGAACTCTTGAAGGGAGTAACCGATTTGGACCAAACTTGGTACATCGTAATATTTTTGTCAAACTTAGATCGAGTTCGGAGATGGGCAATATCGGTCCACTCCTTCTGGTACCTCCCCCACAAAAGGTCGAAATTTTCAAAAAAATTATTTTTTCCACAGAAAGAGAAGCGATAATCCGATTTTGCTGCAACTTTGCAAATCTTAATATTTGCGTCGGTGCTAGGTCAAGTGTAAAAATGGACAATATCGGTCCACTCCTTCTGGTACCTCCCCCCACAAAGTGTAAACATTTTAAATACAACTTTTAATTACAACTCTCATAATATGTGATGAAACAATCCGATTGTCTTCAAATTTCACACCTGCCAATATTTATGTTAGCCCAAGGTCTGGTGTTAAGATGGAATATATCGGTCCACTCCTTCTGGTACCTCCCACACAAATGATCGAGATTTTCAAAAATATATATATTTTCTGCACAGAAAGAGAATCGAAAATCCGATTTTTTTCCAACTTTGCAAATCCTGATATTTACGTCAGTTCTAGGTCAGGTGCAAAAATGGATAATATAGGTCCACTCCATCAAGTACCTCCCCCACAAAAGGTCGAAATTTTGAATATTCATCAAGCTCTTAAAACACTTAAACAGGATTCCATTCAGACTTTGCACATCTCAATATTTTCATAAACGCAAGATCTTTTAGAGATCGGACCATTCGTTCTGGTATCTCCCACACAATGGACCTAAGTTTTGAATAAGCAAAGAATCCGAAATAAACATCCTGTTCTCTTCATATTACACACGTCCCATTATTTCTACTAACTCCAGATCTGGTGTGAAGATGGGATATATCGGTCCACTCCCTCTGGTACCTCCCCCACATTTGTATCTTTTAAATTCGGACTTGTATTTCCCATTTGATGCACAATCAATTTGAAATCAAATAAAAATATATATGGGAGCTATATCTAAATCGGAACCGATCTCGATAAAATTTGGTTTGATATATTTCCCTGAATATCGCTGTTACGGAGTGCACATTAGGGCTGTGGGTAACAATTCGGATGAACAGTATATATGGAAGCTATATCTATATCTGAACCGATCTTCACCAAATTTGACATACTAGCTTCTACTTTCAATTCGGTCGTAAGTGCCAAATTCCATCCAATTTGAGCAAATATTAGACGTTTGGTGCACAATCAAAGGTAAATCGGACGAAGTTATATATGGGAGCTATACCTAAATCTGAACCGATTTCGATAAAATTTAGCAAATGTATTTCTGAGATGTATTTGATATATTTCCCCAAATATTGTTGTTACAGAGTGCATATTACGGCTGCGGAGGACAAAAATAACAAATCGGATGAACACTATATATGGGAGCTATAGCTATATCTGAACCGATTTCGATCAAATTTGGCATACTTATTTTCAGGTTCAATCTGATCGTACGTGCAAAATTCCATACTATTCGGACTGATATTACACGTTTGGTGCACAATAAAAGGCAAATCAGACGAAGATATATATGGGAGCTATATTTAAATTTTGACCGATTATCTCCAATTTAAATAGGGTTCGTCCTTGGGCCAAGCAAATGATTTGTGTAAAATTTCATCTGGATAGGGCAATAAATGCGAACTGTAGTTTGTTTACAAAAATACATGGACAAACGGGCGGACGGACGGACATGCATAAATCGACTCAGAATGTGATTCTATGCAGATCATCAAAAGAAACTATGGGTCTATCTCGTTTCCTTTTGCCTGTTACAAACAAATGCACAAAGACATAATACCTTGACCACCTTGTGGTGTAGGTTACAAAAACGAGTTGTCAGTTTTGCCCACAGTTGTATTCTCTCAGCCAATGTTCGATTATTTAAATATATTTGGATTTCGTCTATGATAATTAAATTAAATTGTTGGCCCCCTATGGAGTGGTTCCAAAGGAATGAGCCAATATTAACCATTTCGTATCGGAACTAAATAAATATGATATAAATATTGTGACGTGTCAGTTTTTAACTATATTCGTTACTTTCTTCTTTCCTTCATATGAAATATGTGATGATTTTTAGAAAATTTCAAAAAGAGCGTGAGGTACCAGATATAGTCGACCGAAGTATAGTATTATGCGAAATAATGAATTTCATATCCACTCTAGGTTTCTGGTTGAGAGAAATATTTAGTTATAACAAGTTGTACAGAAGTTTCGCATGTTATGACAGATAAAAGTATTGAAAATTGTAACCCTTTGTGGGTAAGGTACCATAAGGGGTTGGAAGACATATAACGTCTCCACAACAGGTATTGCATTAGCAAAAATGTTTGTATGCGTGAAATTTGAAGAGAGTTGGATGCTTATTTCGCTTTCTTTCAGCGTTTTGTTTTTCAAAATCTTAAAGACTATACGGGGGGAGGTACCCGAAGAAATGGTCGGATCTCTACCATCTTTATTATAGATCTTATGTTGAGAGAAATATTGAGATACACCAAGTCCGAATGGAATCGGATGTTAATTTTGCGTTTTATGTCATAAATTTCAACCAGGTACCAGAAGAAATGTACCGATGTATGTATTTCATTTTCACACCAGACCATGAGTTAATAAAAATATTGTGATGTGTGTGTGTGTGTGATTTATAGACATTCGGACTCTTACATCACATTTTATAAGAGTTATAATTCAATTCAAAATGTTGACCTTTGTGGGGGAGGTACTTGATGGATTGGAGCGATATTGTCTATTTTTGCACCTGACACAGCACTGATGGAAATATTAGGCTTTGCAAAGTTACAGCAAAATCGAATTGTCCTTTCTCTTTCTGGGCAGTGAAATATTTTTTTGAAAATATCGACCTTTCGTGGTAGAAGTATTGTCCATATCCGTGATAGAGGTATTGTCCATATCCGAAATCGATCCAAGTTTGGTAATAATACTCGGATATCTCTTCCGGAGTTCGTGTGCACCAGCCAGCCAGACAGACAGACAGACGGAGGGACATCGCTAGATCGACTCAAAATGTCCTGAAACGGATTTGGTCCAAAGAGAGCTAGGGTCTAATGCCGTTATTTCGATGAGGCACGTTTATTCTCTAGCCATGTGGCTGAGGGTATAAAAATTCGGATGTGTGGAATTTGAAGACCATGGGACTCATGCCATGATATGATTATTCAATATGTTTACCCTTTGAGGGGGAGATACATGATAGAGTGGACCGATATTGCCCATTGTCATACCTGACATAGCACTGATATAGATATTAAAATTGGATTGGATTTTTGTGAAAAAGTTGACATTTTTTGAGAGGGAAGGTACCAGAAGGAGTGGACCGGGCCTAACTTTTAATACCCTCCACCTTAGGGTAAAGGTAACATTAGAGCCTATATACCAATTTTTAGACATATTCATGAGAAAATGCGCCAAAAGTCATCAAAATACCGAATATTGGGAAATCGGGAAATATCGTGGACCTATACATACAGTATTTCGCCAAAAGAGCTAGGACCCATTATGACCTACAAATACCAATTTTCAGAGAAATCCCTCAAAAAATGTGGCAAAAATCATCAAAATACCGAATATCGGGAGGTACCTTTATATGGGGGCTATACCAAAGCGTGGACCTGTACATGCAATGTCTCGCCACACGAACTAGGACCCGTTATGACCTACAAATACCAATTTCCAGACAAATCCGTGAAAAATTGTGGCATAAATCATCAAAATACCGAATATCGAAAGGTACCCTTATATGGGGACTATACCAGAACGTGGACCGATATATCTCATTTTCAATACCAACCATCCTAGACATAATACAAATTGCTCTGCTAAATTTTGGCTCTCTACGTCCAATAATGTGAGCTGTATCGTGATTTAAACAGACAGATAGACAGACGGATAGACAGACGGATAGACAGACGGACATCGTTAAATCGACTTGGAATTTTATGCTGATTATGAATATATATACTTTATGGGGACCACGACGAATATTTAAGGATGCTACAGACGGAATGACAAAGTTAATATACCCTCCTTTCCAAGGTGGAGGGTATAAAAAGACCTAATGTAATGTACCATAGAATATAATATAGGGAATACCATGGCACAGGCATACACATCTACATATATTCGAGTATATGTGTGTGCACAGTCAACAATATCAAGGTAATTTCAGACAATCAGTTAATTTGTATTTTATTATTATTTGTTTTAATTACCCCTTCTTACGGAAAATAAAATAAATAAATGGCAAATTAAAATTCATTATTTCTAATTATTAGTAACTGGTGTGACAACAATAATTATTTGTTTTATATATAAATATAAATAGAAGATATGTTTATGTGCCAAAATTACACTGATGCATGAAAAGTACTTTTTTATTAAATCCGTTTATAAGAAATGGAAAAGGTCCTCTCTAAGTTGAACACATTTTACTATTAGGAAAACAAGTAAAAGGCCATTGTCATTCTTTTTTCAGAATAATAACTGATTGCATTTCAAATACATTTGAAAGTGGCGCCCAAATAGAAAAAACTTAACGTTTTACATGCAAAGTACAAAAAAAAAACAAGTAAGCAAAGGCTATAGTCGTGCGAGGCCGACCATGTGATACCCTACAACACTAAAATATCTTAGCAGTCCCCTTATGTCCAAATCCATTTTGGAAGATTTCGTTTTTGAAATTATGTCACCAGGGACATTTGCCCAATGTTTACGCACTCCGTCGTGCTTTTAGTTATGTGGTCTACTTTAAAGCTAAATATAATCCAATGGTCATCCAAAATCCGAGAATTCTTCGCTGTCATTAACTCTCTTCTCAGGCGTGTCGATTGTCATCAATTGTGTGATCAGGAATTTTTTTCGGTTTTTGGTTCATTTGAACCCCTAAATATTTTACGATCATCTCCAAAAGCAAGAGGCCCCTCTTTATCTCCATATTGAGACTTATCTATATGATTTGCTTGTCTACGAAATTTGGCTATATTCGTCAACGAAATCGGTATAAAAAAGCCAGAAGTTCGCCTTTTGTGTATTTCGGATATGGCCTGTAAGTACTGCTGGTATTTTTTCACACAAAATTTATGGTCCATTGTACCCGCTGTCCTAAACTCTAACTTCATGCGAGATTTCGTGTCCTATGGTTTCTATTTGTGACCTTTATAACGGCTGCAAAATCAGGAACATTTTTAGTTGTTGGTCCATTTCAACTCCTAATATATTGCGGACATCTTTGAAAACAATAGGCCTAGCCCTTCTGAGCCCAACCCTACCCTTGCGAAATTTTTGTGAGGATTGGACGATATTTGCAATCCTTATGTAATAAATCCAACCTGTGTTGTGAGGTGAAAAAATATTAAAAAAAAATATTATAAGTCAAATTGAAAAAAATCGCATGCGATAAAAATATGAAAAAATAAAAATAATGTCACAAAATACTAAAAAATCTATATTAACATCATTATTGGCATATTTTTCTGGGATTTTTTTAGATTTTATACTTTTATGTCAAGAGGATATTCTGAATTGACAAAATTTGTCAAAATCGGTCCAAACATTGTTGAGATATTAGCATTCTTAATAGCATTCCCTTCCTTTGTATATGCACATTGTATAAATTTCGCATATATATCCGATATATTTACTATCGGCATCTACGTAAAGGTCAGAATTTACCTGTTCGTCTATTTGTGATTTCGCCGGGACTAAAAATATTCGCGGTTTAATGGAAAATTTGACTTTTATTTAACACAAATGCTGTAGCCTATTTCACCCACTAAATATTACCCGATGACCATCAAAATTGGAAGGCTTCTGCCCCGCCCTAAGCCCAAGCCCATACTAACTTTCGCTTTGATTGGTCTATAATTGCGACCTGTAGAGCAACTGCAAAATCAGGAATTTTTTTCAGTTTTTGGTCCATTTCTAAATATTATGCGATCATCTCCAAAAGAAATAGGGTTCTATTCTGACCATAACCTCACCTCTATTTTCAATTTCGTGAAGATCGGGCCATAATTGCGACCGGTAGAGTGATTACAAATTAACATGGACAGACTGACGGACGGACATACATAGCTAGAACGACTCAGCTCGGCGAGATACGAAGATCCATATATACTTTCCTATGTGGTGTTACATAATTTTTGGCCCAATCAAACTTATAATAACCCAACACATAGTGTTGCAGGGTATAACAATTCCTAAGCCCTCTTAGGTCTCAAGTCTGCGTACGGCCCTGGTTGCAGGGTAAATAATACTATGTGATTAATATTTCTCAAATTTTAAGAAGGAAGGGCACATGACCGCTCTCGTACACCAAAAAGTTCAATCAATATATGTGACCTTCGATCCTAGTCCTGGGATATATTTTTCACACTCCACACACATATACCAGGTTTTCTTGGTATTCTAATTAAGCACTCTATTGTAACAGTTGCTGAAATTATTTCCTAATTGATTTTAATATCAATGATCATGTCACCCCTAACATTTGTACCACTAATTACACTGTCCGATAAAATACATTTTTTCTAAATCACAAAAATAATTTTAAAAGTATCAGTCGGCTTGGTCGACTGGTATATACAAGGTGAGATGAAAAAACTGCAACCAACTTAAGACTGCTGTCATTTCGAAGCCACTCGTCCGACAGCTGTTAAAATTATTCCAGTGACAGCGCATTATATTGCTTACAAGCGTACAAAAGCATTTCGATGAGAATTTTCCAGAAAAAAAGTTATTCGTGATGGAATACAAGCGGGATTGTGTGATTTCTTTATATTTGGCTGGAAAACCACAAGTGGCTATCGATAGAGCACTCCAGCATTTAAATGTGAATAAATATTTTGTGTCTCGTACAATCGCTCGTTACTGGTAATACTGATAGCGTAGCCCGACGTCATGGAAGTGGACGGAAGAAAATAGCAGCATCAGCAGAAATGGTTCGAAAAATAAAGATGCAGACTTGATCAAAACCCGCGTTGCACTGGCCAAAAATGGCTCATGAGCTGAACATATCGCAATATTTCATTCGACAAATATTGAAAAATGAGCTCGGGGTAAAGCCATTGAAATTCCAAAAAGTGCAAGAACCTACACCGTAACAGAAAGAAAATAAACTCAAAAGAGCTAAAGAGTTGCTTCGCTTGGCCAAAAGTGGTGAATTGCCGAATTTGGGTTTCTCGGATGATAAAACATTCGTTGTCCAGCAATATGTAAACCAACGAAATGATCGCGTTTACTTGCAAAAGAGGTCAGCTGAAAATGTCCACCTTCGGTTGGCTACCAGAACATTAGCGCTGGCCATGGTGATGGTGTGGGTCGCCATAACACCAGATGGTGTTATAAAATTTAAAAAAAAAACCAGTAAAGAAAGTCCTAAAGTCGGGCGGAGCCGATTTTATGATACCCTACACCACTTTTCTAATTTGGTTGAGCTCCACAAAACAAGTAAAAGTTTTTATAGGAGAATTCAATCATACACCCTATGATTATAATTATAATTTAAAATTTAAAGGACTAAATACGACAAAGCATTTGTATCTTTTAAATTTGGACTTGTATTGCCCATTTGGTGCAAAATTATTTCTAAATCAGATAAAGATATATATGGGAGCTAAATCCAAATCTGAACCGATCTCGATAAAATTTGGCAAATATATTTCTGAGCTGTATTTGATATATTTCCCAGAATATCGTTGTTACGGAGTGCATATTACGGCTGTGGGTAAGAAATACAACAAATCGGATGAACAATATATATGGGAGCTATAGCTATATCTGAACCGATCTTCACCAAAGTTGGCATACTACCTTCTAGACTCAATTCGGTCGTATTTGCCAAATTCCATCCCATTTGGACAAATATTAGACGTTTGGTGCACAATAAAAGGTAAATCGGACGAAGTTATATATGGGAGCTATATCCAAATCTGAACCGATCTCGATAAAATTTAGCAAATGTATTTCTGAGCTGCATTTGATATATTTCCCCAAATATTGTTGTTACAGAGTGCATATTACGGCTGCGGAGGACAAAAATAACAAATCGGATGAACAATATATATGGGAGCTATAGCTATATCAGAACCGATTTCGATCAAATTTGGCATATTTATTTTCAGGCCTATTCTTGTTTTATATGCAAAATTCCATACTATTCGGACAGATATTACACGTTTGGTGCACAATAAAAGGCAAATCGGACGAAGATATATATGGGAGCTATATCTAAATTTTTACCGATTATCTCCAATTTCAATAGGGTTCGTCCTTGGGCCAAACAAATGTTGTTTGGAAAATTTCATCTCAATCGGATAATAAATGCGACCTGCATTTTGTTCACAAAAATACATGGACAGACGGACGGACGGTCAGACGGACTGACATGCATAAATCAACTCAGAAAGTGATTCTATGCAGATCATCAAAAGGAACTATGGGTATATCTCGTTTCCTTTTGCCTGTTACAAACAAATGCACAAAGACATAATACCCTGACCACCTTGTGGTGTAGGGTATAAAAATGTAAAAATTAAGGCGTTTGACTTTGTTGCAAATTTTTTATCCCTCCCAGTAGATCGACTTTAAATGTCCTAAAACGGATTTGGTCCAATGAGACCTAAGGCCTAAAACTGTTATTTCGATGAGGCACGTTTTGGCCGCATCGGATGATATATACCCTCTGTAGACAGATGGCAGATGGTATAAAAATGTTTTAGGGTTTAAGCGGCACTCCGGTTGAGTTTATATAAAATATTTCCATGTAACATACTTTTAGGAGGATGACGTCAAAACATATATATATTTATATTATATATAACACCAAAATATTTGAATCAATTTTGCCGAAAAACAACATTATTATTTTAAATTACAATTTTATTTTTCCTTTGCTATAAGTCTCGGAATAAGTTATATATCTAGGTATAATATTTTTTTAAGAATATTACATTCGAAGTTAATAAATTCCAGATAGTGTATGGAATGAAAAAGTCTATCACATAATCGCTTTATTTCGCTATTCCGTATTCGTTAGTCTCTTTTACAATTTCCAAATAAGTTCCACCTTTAATTTTCAATATAAATGCTTTAGCTTCAAATTCCGGTTGCAGCACGGTCTGATCACATACTCGAACCGAATGATGTTTCAAGAGATGTACTAAACCGCACTTCAACTGCAACATTGCGAGACGAGCTCCAATACAATTGTGGGGACCAGCACCGAATGGCAGATAAGTCATGGAATTCAGCAGCATTGGTTTATTCGGGGGTGAAAAACGTTCCGGATCGAATTTTAGAGGTTCAGGCCAGTACTGGAAAAATAAAAGATGGTATTATCGAAATGTATTTTAAAGAGTATTTACCAGAAAAAAACATCGAAATTCCACTTACGTTTTTAGGACATGTCAACCCAATGAAAAATTCTATTCACTTAAGGTAAATTTTCTCTTTTCATGTTAGTGTCGTATCTAAAGCAGGGCTAGCCAAAGACTATCAATACAAAAGCTTTGATTGGTTATGTTTCACAGACATGAACATCGAGAGAGAGTGACTCTCCCTCTCTCGGAAAACATTGTGTGTAGATCCGAATATTTTCTTTCAGTGTTAGGACAGGTGCGAAAATGTACAAAATCAACGGACTTCATCAAGTACCTCCACCACAAAGGGTCAAAATTTGGAATCATTATGACTTCTATAAAATGGGCAATAATATTACGATTTTTACACATTCCAATATTTTCACCAATACAAGATCTGGTGTGAAGATAAAATATATCGGTCCATTCCTTCTGGTGCCTCCCCCACAACGGGCCAAATTTTTCAATAATTATCTCGCATAATTATCTCTTGCATTAAATTTCACATATCTCAATATTTCAACAAACACAAGATCTGTTGTGAAGTGGAAAATATTGGACCATTCTTTCTAGTATCTTCCACACAGAGGAGTTAAAATTATCATGCCAAAAAAAAACCTCCGATTCACTTTAAATTTTGCTATACAAATTTTAATAATATAAATTGGCCAGCCTCTTCAGGTACATCCGAGATATGTCAATATTGTCCATTTTGTGTGGGACCTAAATAAATACAGGGTGAGATGAAAAAACTGAAACCAACTTCAGACTGCTGTCATTTCTAAGTCACTCGTCCGACAGCTGATAAAATTATTCCAATGAAAGCTCATTATATTGTGTACAAGCGTACAAAAGTATTTTGGTGAGAATTTTCCAGAAAAAAAGTTATTCGCGATGGAATTCAAGCGTGTTAGTGTGATTTCTTTATATTTGGCTGGAAAACCACAAGTGGCTGTCGTCAGAGCACTCACTCCAGCATTTAAATGTGAATAAATCTTTTGTGTCTCGTATCATGATACTGGTAGCGTAGCCCGACGTCAAGAAAGTGGACGGAAGTAAACAGCCACATCAGCAGAAATAGTTCGAAAAGTAAAGAAGCGACATGATCGAAACCCGTGTCCCAGTGGCAAAAAGTGGCTCGTGAGCTGAACATATTACAATATTTCATTCGGCAAATATTGAAAATTGAGCTTGGGGTAATCCCATTGAAATTCCAAAAAATACAAGAACTTGCACCGCAACAGAAAGAAAATAGACTCAAAAGAGCTAAAGAGTTGCTTCGCTTGGCCAAAAGTGGTGAACTGCCGAAATTGGTTTTCTCCGATGAGAAAACATTCGTTGTCCAGCAGTTCGTAAACAAACAAAATGATCGTGTTAACTTGCCAAAGAAGTCAGCTGAAAATGGGCACCTCCAGTTGGCCACCAGAACTCAAACATCGGCCATGGTGATGGTGTGGGCCGCCATATCAGCCGATTTTCACTCTCCGCTCGTATTAATCGACCGTGACATCAGAATAAATGGAGAATACTATCGCGAAAATATTCTGGAGGGTGTAGTAAAGCAACAGGACTCAGTGCCATCGCACTCAGCATGCGCCTCCTTAGAATGAGTACAAAATGAGGTTCCTCGCTTCATTTCCAGCGAACAAAGGCCAGCAAAATCTCCAGATACCAATCCGTTGGACTATTGTGTCTGGAGTATTTTGGAAAGCAAGGTTGGCACTTATGAAATACCAAAGTGTCGATCACCTCAAGCAAGCGATTCGCCGGGAATGGGCCAAAATACCGCAAAACAACATTAGGGCAGCTTGTGACAATGTCATTGGCCGTTTGAAGGACATAATTCGTGCCAAAGGTGACCAATTCGAACAAATCTAAACTTATTGTAAAATATGATGCTATTTCCGACATTTTTTGCTTTCATTCAAAGAAATTTTGACAAAATATAAAAATTGTGGAGTTTGACTTTGTTTGTTTTTTATCTCACCCTATCCTCGGCCCTCACCCTGTATTCACCTTATATTCTCTGCCGATTTCATATTTCACATATTTCAACTAGTTGCATATAAAGGAAGAAGTCAATCTACTCCAAATCTGGCATGTGGTAATATTTATATTAGACTTGGGCCAGGTACGAAAGGGAAAATATTGACATACTCCTTAAGTGGAAAAATCAAATTATCAAAATTTTGATAATCACAACGCAAGTCATATTTTATTTTAATAAACTGACTGACTGTATACATCTGTCGGCAAAACCGACTGATACTTTCTTACGAGTTTTAAACCCTCTATGTAGCCCTGTCCTTCCATGTACAAAATTTAATATAGAGCTTTGATAATTTATTGACAGTCTTAGCTTTTTTCAAGAATTGTTCGGTCATGTCGGTCCAATTTTTGCTTTTTTCATATAAGAGTATATCAAGTATTTCCTTGAAATTTTTTTCACACCATCTCCACTTGATATTCTAAATCTTGTCTCCGAAGCCTAAAATCACTTTTACAATTCCAAAACTCACCTTCGAATCATTGTGTAGGCCATATATGGAAATAAACATTGTCATATCATTCGGCACCGAGAAATTTGAATAGGGTTGCAGAGAATATTGCTCCATGGTCCCGGCTGGCTTATTATATCTTCTCTGCAGTATTGGCAAGACCGGATATAAACGTAAAGTCTCACACACCACCATATCCAGGTATTTTAATTTACTAAGATTTTCATAAGATATGGATGGACCACCGTGTCCAGCAAAGTTCTCTTGAATTTCTTTTCTAAGACGTTTTTGTATTTCCGGGCATTTGGCCAATTCCAATAAAACATTTGACATGGTTGTGGCTGTGGTATCAAATCCTCCCGATATCAATATACCAACTTGACCCAATAGGCAATTCATAAATTGAGACATATCTCGACCACTCTCCTCTGCCTCATCCATCAACTTGACCAGGATATCTATCAAATCATTGCGAGTCTCACCACTTGATTTTCTCTCCCTGATTGCCTGATCAATGGAAGTCTTCAAAAACTTCTCCGTTTCCTCGTACAACAATTTCGATTTAAACACTCGTGATAAATGTGGCACAAAGAAAGCAATGGCAAAATTAAATGCCCTCCTGCTGGTGAATTCCGTTAATTTTCGAATAATATTTCTCAACTCCTCCGAGGGATTTTCCAAGGAATTCGACTGAAATCCCAATAACACCGAGGAAATGATATCAATGGTATAACGGGCACAGAATTCTTTCATTTCACAGCAAAAGATCTGCGATTGCCTATCCAAATAGCCCTCCATATTCTGGGCCACATTTTGTATGAGTCCATACATGGTTTTCAATTTGGCACTGGTAAATAGGGGACTCAATTTGCTGCGCATCTCCTTCCAGATGCCATAGGAAGCCATAAATAAGGCTTGGCCACCAATTGGATCATGTTCCACATCTTGCTCAGGAAATCGATCATGAAAATTATCAAAATTTTTCACAAGTATCGATTTGATTAGCTTCGGCTCTTTTATCAGCAATGCAGGTTCATGCAGTCCATAGATTCCAACCACCGGCTCATGGGCGAATTCCGATCTGCCGTAAATTGTCTTCAAGTGATAACCAAAATTTGTCTTCAAGCGCAGCGCTTGCAGCAAACATCCACTGAAAATACTGCCCCTCACACTGGGCACCATTTTGTGTTGGGTCCAATAGGAAAATTGCCTCTTGTACCACCAGTAGATGGGTAAAAAAATTGTTATTAAAATTAATAATAATTGCAACATTTTCTTTCACTTTTTTTCCGTTGAAATTCCTGAAAGCGTTATTCTCAGATGAAATTTAAAATTTATACTGAAGAACCGAATTCTATTTTGTCCGCAAAATTTGGAAGCCAAAAATATACCAAGTCATTATTAAACAAAAGGAGCATTCGTTATTTGATATACATTAATCTAAACGACTTGGCCCCACGCTCGTCTAATAATTCAATGTTATCGGTATTTTAATGGAAAGTCCAATGCACTTACAGTAGGGGGCAAAACTGTAGGGTGAAGAAAAGAGAGCTTCAGATCTATGAATCTATATAGAAGACTTTCAAGGGCTTCTGTGTCTATAGAAGACCTTCAAGGGCTTCTATGTCTATAGAAGACCTTCAAGGGCTTCTATGTCTATAGAAGACCTTCAAGGGCTTCTATGTCTATAGAAGACCTTCAAGGGCTTCTATGTCTATAGAAGACCTTCAAGGGCTTCTATGTCTATAGAAGACCTTCAAGGGCTTCTATGTCTATAGAAAACCTTCAAGGGCTTCTATGTCTATAGAAGACCTTCAAGGGCTTCTATGTCCATAGAAGACCTTAAAGGGCTTCTATGTCTATAGAAGACCTTCAAGGGCTTCTATGTCTATAGAAGACCTTCAAGGGCTTCTATGTCTATAGAAGACCTTCAAGGGCTTCTATGTCTATAGAAGACCTTCAAGGGCTTCTATGTCTATAGAAGACCTTCAAGGGCTTCTATATCTATAGACGACCTTCAAATGCTTCTATGTCTAGAGAAGACCCTAAAGGGCTTCTATGTCTAAAGAAGACCCTAAAGGGCTTCTATGTCTAAAGAAGACCCTAAAGGGCTTCTATGTCTAAAGAAGACCCTAAAGGTTTTCTATGTCTATAGAAGACCCTAAAGGGCTTCTATGTCTATAGAAGACCTTCAAGGGCTTCTATGTCTATAGAAGACCTTCAAGGGCTTCTATATCTATAGACGACCTTCAAATGCTTCTATGTCTAGAGAAGACCCTAAAGGGCTTCTATGTCTAAAGAAGACCCTAAAGGGCTTCTATGTCTAAAGAAGACCCTAAAGGGCTTCTATGTCTAAAGAAGACCCTAAAGGTTTTCTATGTCTATAGAAGACCCTAAAGGGCTTCTATGTCTATAGAAGACTTTCAAGGGCTTCTATGTCTATAGAAGACCTTCAAGGGCTTCTATTTCTATAGGAGACCTTCAAGGGCTTCTATGTCTAGAGAAGACTTTCAAATGCTTCTATGTCTATAAAAGACCTTCAAATGCTTCTATGTCTATAGAAGGCCTTCAAGAGCTTCCGTGCCTAAAGAGGACTATATAGGGGCTTCTATGTCCAAACAAGACCTTCAAGGGCTTCTACACCTATAGAAGACCTTCAAGGGCTTCTATGCCTTTAGAAGATCTTCAAAAGCTTCTATGTCTATAGAAAATCTTCAAGGGCTTCTATGTCTATAGAAGACCTTCAAGGGCTTCTATGCCTATAGAAGACCTTCAAGGGCTTCTATGCCTATAGAAGATCTTCAAGGGCTTCTATGCCTAAAGAAGACCTTCAAGGGCTTCTATGCCTATAGAAAATCTTCAAGGGCTTCTATGTCTATAGAAGACCTTCAAGGGCTTCTATGTCTATAGAAGACCTTCAAGGGCTTTTATTTCTATAGAAGACCTTCAAGGGCTCCAAGAAACATATTTGATGTCTTCTGTTAAAAAAAAAAATCCGATTCTTTATATCTCTCCCCTTAAAACCTTTGTACTCTCTGAAGGAGGACATGTTGACTTACTTATCTCTTGCAGAAATTGACTAGCATCATATCCTTACAAAATAAATTTACAGCGTGTGGTATTAGTTTATTTCATCTTTGAAGTTCCTTAGCTGTTACACCCGAGAAAAAATACAAAATTTTGTAGACTTAAGAAAAAAAATATTTCGATGCAAATTGAATTGATAATAATTCTGAATGTTGTTTTTATCAATAATTTTTATGTGAGTGTATGTTTGAACTAAATTGCATTGCAGTGCACGAATCCAATTTGTCTTGATAAATACTCGAACGAACGAATCAAATATCCCAATAACAGGCAACTTGAAATTCAATTCAATTTTCAATGGCAAATATTAACATGTATACAAATAAACTCTTTGTATGTGTGGTAATGTGGGATAGACTTAATTTGATTAGATTGCGGAATGAGGGAAAATGCACTTCTGCAATAAATAATTATAGATATTAAATAACAAGTAAGCAAAGGCTACAGTCGAGCGGGGCCGACCGTTCAATACCCTACAACACTATAATAAACGATACAGTTTATATAGGAGAGATACTCGAAAGAATTCCACATGATATTCTGACAAATAATAAAAGAAAGCCATCAGGTTTCGTTATCTAATTTTCGAATAATAGCAACTTTAACTAATTTGCTCAATTCCAATATATTGGTAGATGTTGCACGTAAGTGGTCTTCCTAGATCTGGAACCAATATTTCCCAAAGACCTATAATCTCTCAGAAGTGGTAAAAAATTAACATTTATTATTGGTTTTTGACTGAAACGCATCTTTATGAGATACAGACATTTGACTATATTCTTCAACGAAATCAGCGTTAACGAAATAGTCAGAAGTGCGTCTTTCCCGTATTTGTGAATTCTCCAAAAAGTCACGGGAATGGACATTTTCGTATTTTGTCTACAAAAGTTGGCAAACTATTTCGCAAATTGAATATTTTTGGATGGCCATCCAAAACTGCTTGTCTTTTGCAATGTCCGGTAACCCCCATTAAAATGTGCGTGAGGATCGGGCGATAATTACTACCTGTTGACAATTTTGCAGTTTTTTGGTCCATTTCAACCCCTAAATATATGGCGATCATCTCGAAAAAGAGTATGCTTCTATTCTGACCCCCATATTATCCCCATGCAAAATTTCGTAAGGATCGGGCCATAAATGCGATCTGTATATGATATCCTGATATCCTAACTACTTAGTTTTGTTAGTTGTAGAAATATTACCAAATGTTTAATTCAAAATGTAAATATGCCAAAAATATGACAAAATTGAAAAAATATGAGAAAATGTTACAAAATCAATATTTTCATCTTTAGAGAGATATTTTTATGCGATTTTTTTAGACGTTTTTTCTTTCCTGCCAAGAGGCCATTCTGAATTAATGAGAACTGTTGAAATCAGTTCAGCCGTTCTCGACATATAAGAGATCTTTCAAGCATATCTTCTTTGATAGACATATATATCGCACATATTTTGCTATATATCCGTTTTGTTGGATGTTAACATCAATGTAAAGATCAGAAGTAACCTTGTCATGGCTTTGTGATTTCGCCGGGATTTAAAATATTCGCGATTCAATGAAAAATTTTGAATTTTTTCAACACAAAAGATATGGTCTATTTTACCCGCTAAATATTATCCGATGACCACCCAAATTGGTAGGCTTCTTCCCCGCCCTAAACTCTAGCTACATACGAAATTCCGCGTCGATTGGTCTATAATTGCGACCTGTATAGCTACTGCAAAATCCGACATTTTTTCAGTATTTGGTCCATTTTAACCCCTAAACATTTGGCGATCATCTCCAAAAATAATAGGGTTCTATTCTGGTCCAAGCCCCAACTACATTCTAAATTTCGTGAAGATCGGGCCATAATTGCGACCTGTAGAGTGATTACAAATTAACATGGACAGACGGACAGACGGACGGACGGACATACATAGCTAGATCGACTCAGCTCGGCGAGCTAGGAAGATCCATATATACTTTCCTATGTGGGAAATCAATATTTCGAGGTGTTACATAATTTTTGGCCCAATCAAACTTATAATACCCCCAACACATAGTGTTGTAGGGTATAAATATTATCCGATGACCACCCAATTTGGTTGGCTTCTTCCCCGCCCTAAACTCTAGCTACATGCGAAATTCCGCGTCGATTGGTCTATAATTGCGACCTGTATAGCTACTGCAAAATCCGAATTTTTTTCAGTATTTGGTCCATTTCAACCCCTAAACATTTGGCGATCATCTCCAAAAGAAATAGGGTTCTATTCTGACCCTTACCCCACCTTCGTGCAAAATTTCGTAAGGATCGGGCCATAATTGCGACCTGTAGCGTGATTACAAATTAACATGGACAGACGGACGGACGGACATACATAGCTAGATCGACTCAGCTCGGCGAGCTAGGAAGATCCATATATACTTTCCTATATGGGAAACCAATATTTCGAGGTGTTACATAAATTCTGGCCCAATCAAACTTATAATACCCCCAACACATAGTGTTGTAGGGTATAAAAATATAAAATGTGTTGAAAAATTCCAGAATTATGGCTTAAAAACTAATTTAGGTTACTTGAAAATACTATTGGTTAAAAGAACTGCAATTAGGGTTCAGAAATTCCTTCCGAATCCTCGATTGTCCTTGATAATATAAGCAAAATACTCGTTTGTTTCCTTGAAAAATTACATGTTAAAAATTCACAGTTGGGGTTCTCAAAGTCCTTGAAAATATTTAATTTTTAAATGCCGATATAATCGAAATCCTAGTTTGTATCCTTGAAAACAAATCTGTTAAAAATTTGCTTTTACAGCTCTAAAAATCCTTGAAAAAAATATATATATTTTTTAAATACCGTGCTTTTCTAGTCCTAGAAAAATATCAAAAACAATCATGTTTTGTTGTCCATAGTCCTAGATAAATATTGAACAAGTTAAAAAGCAGTACTTTTTTGAATACCCTCCACCATTTGGAACGAATTTGGAGATTAAAAAAAATAAAATCCTTAAAAAATTCTGTTAACATTTTAAAACAAGTAAGCAAAGGCTATAGTCGTGCGGGGCCGACTATGTTATACCCTACAACACTACAATATGTTAGAAGCCCCCTAATGTTCGAATCCATATTGGAAGATTTCGATTTAATCCATATTGGAAGATTTAGGATTTTGACTAGGGACATTTGCCCAACATTTATGCACTCCGTTGGGCTGTTAGTTGTTGTAGTCCATTTTACAGCTAAATATAATCCAATGGTCATCCAAAATGCTAGAATTCTTCCCTGTCCCTAACTCTCTTCACAGGCGTGTCGATTGGCTTCAATTGTGTGATCGGAAAAACATTTCTGTTTTTTGTTAATTTGAACACCTACATATTTTGCAATCATCTCCAAAAGCAAGAAGACCCTCTGTATCCCCAAATTTAGACTCATCTATATGATTTGCTTGTCTACAATATTTGGCTATATTCGTCAATGAAATCAACATAAAAAGACAGAAGTTCGCCTTTTCTGTATTTCGGATGTCGCCAGTAAGTAATTTTTTCACACAAAATTAGTGGTATATTGTACCCGCTGTCCTAAACTATAACTTCTTGCGAGATTTCGTGTCCTTTGGTTTCTATTTGTGACCTTTATAACGGCTGCAAAATCAGGAAAATTTTTAGTTGTTGGTCCATTTCAACCCCTAATATATTGCGGAAATTT